>NC_134688.1:473236646-473266646 GCF_050947455.1 Rhinoderma darwinii
ATAAGTTATACATCTTCTTGTATATAGTGATATGAAGCACGCTGGTATAACCTGGGTATCTTCTGTATATAATTATATATGTACAGCTGGTATAAGTTATACATCTTCTTGTATATAGTGATATGGAGCATGCTGGTATAACCTGGGTATCTTCTGTATATAATTATATATGTGTAGCTGGTATAAGTTATACATCTTCTTGTATATAGTGATATGGAGCATGCTGGTATAACCTGGGTATCTTCAGTATATAATTATATATGTACAGCTGGTATAAGTTATACATCGTCTTGTATATAGTGATATGGAGCATGCTGGTATAACCTGGGCATCGTCTGTATATAATTATATATGTACAGCATGGTATAAGTTATACATCTTCTTGTATATAGTGATATGGAGCATGCTTGTATAACCTGGGCATCTTATGTATATAATTATATATGTACAGCTGGTATAAGTTATACATCTTCTTGTATATAATGATATGGAGCATGCTGGTATAACCTGGGTATCTTTTGTATATAATTATATATGTACAGCTGGTATAAGTTATACATCTTCTTGTATATAGTGATATGGAGCATGCTGGTATAACCTGGGTATCTTCTGTATATAATTATATATGTACAGCTGGTATAAGTTATACATCTTCTTGTAAATAGTGATATAGAGCATGCTGGTATAACCTGGGTATCTTCTGTATATAATTATATATGTACAGCTGGTATAAGTTATACATCTTCTTGTATATAGTGATATGGAGCATGCTGGTATAACCTGGGTATCTTCTGTATATAATTATATATGTACAGCTGGTATAAGTTATACATCTTCTTGTATATAGTGATATGGAGCATGCTGGTATAACCTGGGTATCTTCTGTATATAATTATATATGTACAGCTGGTATAAGTTATACATCTTCTTGTATATAGTGATATGGAGCATGCTGATATAACCTGGGTATCTTCTGTATATAATTATATATGTACAGCTGGTATAAGTTATACATCTTCTTGTATATAGTGATATGGAGCATGCTGGTATAACCTGGGTATCTTCAGTATATAATTATATATGTACAGCTGGTATAAGTTATACATCGTCTTGTATATAGTGATATGGAGCATGCTGGTATAACCTGGGCATCGTCTGTATAATTATATATGTACAGCTGGTATAAGTTATACATCTTCTTGTATATAGTGATATGGAGCATGCTGGTATAACCTGGGCATCTTATGTATATAATTATTTATGTACAGCTGGTATAAGTTATACATCTTCTTGTATATAATGATATGGAGCATGCTGGTATAACCTGGGTATCTTCTGTATATAATTATATATGTACAGCTGGTATAAGTTACACATCTTCTTGTATTTAGTGATATGGAGCATGCTGGTATAACCTGGGTATCTTCTGTATATAATTATATATGTACAGCTGGTATAAGTTATACATCTTCTTGTATATAGTGATATAGAGCATGCTGGTATAACCTGGGTATCTTCTGTATATAATTATATATATACAGCTGGTATAAGTTATACATCTTCCTGTATATAGTGATATGGAGCATGCTGGTATAACCTGGGTATCTCCTGTATATAATTATATATGTACAGCTGGTATAAGTTATATATCTTCTTGTATATAGTGATATGGAGCATGCTGGTATAACCTGGGCATCGTCTGTATAATTATATATGTACAGCTGGTATAAGTTATACATCTTCTTGTATATAGTGATATGGAGCATGCTGGTATAACCTGGGCATCTTATGTATATAATTATATATGTACAGCTGGTATAAGTTATATATCTTCTTGTATATAGTGATATGGAGCATGCTGGTATAACCTGGGTATCTTCTCTATATAATTATATATGTACAGCTGGTATAAGTTATACATCTTCTTGTATATAGTGATATGGAGCATGCTGGTATAACCTGGGTATCTTCTGTATATAATTATATATGTACAGCTGGTATAAGTTATACATCTTCTTGTATATAGTGATATGGAGCATGCTGGTATAACCTGGGTATCTTCTGTATATAATTATATATGTGTAGCTGGTATAAGTTATACATCTTCTTGTATATAGTGATATGGAGCAAGCTGGTATAACCTGGGTATCTTCAGTATATAATTATATATGTACAGCTGGTATAAGTTATACATCGTCTTGTATATAGTGATATGGAGCATGCTGGTATAACCTTGGCATCGTCTGTATAATTATATATGTACAGCATGTATAAGTTATACATCTTCTTGTATATAGTGATATGGAGCATGCTTGTATAACCTGGGCATCTTATGTATATAATTATATATGTACAGCTGGTATAAGTTATACATCTTCTTGTATATAATGATATGGAGCATGCTGGTATAACCTGGGTATCTTTTGTATATAATTATATATGTACAGCTGGTATAAGTTACACATCTTCTTGTATATAGTGATATGGAGCATGCTGGTATAACCTGGGTATCTTCTGTATATAATTATATATGTACAGCTGGTATAAGTTATACATCTTCTTGTAAATAGTGATATAGAGCATGCTGGTATAACCTGGGTATCTTCTGTATATAATTATATATGTACAGCTGGTATAAGTTATACATCTTCTTGTATATAGTGATATGGAGCATGCTGGTATAACCTGGGTATCTTCTGTATATAATTATATATGTACAGCTGGTATAAGTTATACATCTTCTTGTATATAGTGATATGGAGCATGCTGGTATAACCTGGGTATCTTCTCTATATAATTATATATGTACAGCTGGTATAAGTTATACATCTTCTTGTATATAGTGATATGGAGCATGCTGATATAACCTGGGTATCTTCTGTATATAATTATATATGTACAGCTGGTATAAGTTATACATCTTCTTGTATATAGTGATATGGAGCATGCTGGTATAACCTGGGTATCTTCAGTATATAATTATATATGTACAGCTGGTATAAGTTATACATCGTCTTGTATATAGTGATATGGAGCATGCTGGTATAACCTGGGCATCGTCTGTATAATTATATATGTACAGCTGGTATAAGTTATACATCTTCTTGTATATAGTGATATGGAGCATGCTGGTATAACCTGGGCATCTTATGTATATAATTATTTATGTACAGCTGGTATAAGTTATACATCTTCTTGTATATAATGATATGGAGCATGCTGGTATAACCTGGGTATCTTCTGTATATAATTATATATGTACAGCTGGTATAAGTTACACATCTTCTTGTATTTAGTGATATGGAGCATGCTGGTATAACCTGGGTATCTTCTGTATATAATTATATATGTACAGCTGGTATAAGTTATACATCTTCCTGTATATAGTGATATGGAGCATGCTGGTATAACCTGGGTATCTCCTGTATATAATTATATATGTACAGCTGGTATAAGTTATATATCTTCTTGTATATAGTGATATGGAGCATGCTGGTATAACCTGGGCATCGTCTGTATAATTATATATGTACAGCTGGTATAAGTTATACATCTTCTTGTATATAGTGATATGGAGCATGCTGGTATAACCTGGGCATCTTATGTATATAATTATATATGTACAGCTGGTATAAGTTATATATCTTCTTGTATATAGTGATATGGAGCATGCTGGTATAACCTGGGTATCTTCTCTATATAATTATATATGTACAGCTGGTATAAGTTATACATCTTCTTGTATATAATGATATGGAGCATGCTGGTATAACCTGGGTATCTTCTGTATATAATTATATATGTACAGCTGGTATAAGTTACACATCTTCTTGTATACAGTGATATGGAGCGTGCTGGTATAACCTGGGTATCTTCTGTATATAATTATATATATACAGCTGGTATAAGTTATACATCTTCCTGTATATAGTGATATGGAGCATGCTGGTATAACCTGGGTATCTCCTGTATATAATTATATATGTACAGCTGGTATAAGTTATATATCTTCTTGTATATAGTGATATGGAGCATGCTGGTATAACCTGGGCATCGTCTGTATAATTATACATGTACAGCTGGTATAAGTTATACATCTTCTTGTATATAGTGATATGGAGCATGCTGGTATAACCTGGGTATCTTCAGTATATAATTATATATGTACAGCTGGTATAAGTTATATATCTTCTTGTATATAATGATATGGAGCATGCTGGTATAACCTGGGTATCTTCTGTATATAATTATATATGTACAGCTGGTATAAGTTACACATCTTCTTGTATATAGTTATATGGAGCATGCTGGTATAACCTGGGTATCTTCTGTATATAATTATATATGTACAGCTGGTATAAGTTATACATGTTCTTGTATATAGTGATATAGAGCATGCTGGTATAACCTGGGTATCTTCTGTATATAATTATATATATACAGCTGGTATAAGTTATACATCTTCCTGTATATAGTGATATGGAGCATGCTGGTATAACCTGGGTATCTCCTGTATATAATTATATATGTACAGCTGGTATAAGTTATATATCTTCTTGTATATAGTGATATGGAGCATGCTGGTATAACCTGGGTATCTTCTGTATATAATTATATATGTACAGCTGGTATAAGTTATACATCTTGTATATAGTGATATGGAGCATGCTGGTATAACCTGGGTATCTTCTGTATATAATTATATATCTACAGCTGGTATAAGTTATACATCTTCTTGTATATAGTGATATGGAGCATGCCGGTATAACCTGGGTATTGTCTGTATATAATTATATATGTACAGCAGGTATAAGTTATACATCTTCTTGTATATAGTGATATGGAGCATGCTGATATAACCTGGGTATCTTCTGTATATAATTATATATGTACAGCTGGTATAAGTTATACATCTTCTTGTATATGGTGATATGGAGCATGCTGGTATAACCTGGGTATCTTCTGTATATAATTATATATGTACAGCTGGTATAAGTTATACATCTTCTTGTATATAGTGATATGGAGCATGCTGGCATAACCTGGGTATCTCCTGTATATAATTATATATGTACAGCTGGTATAAGTTATATATCTTCTTGTATATAGTGATATGGAGCATGCTGGTATAACCTGGGTATCTTCTGTATATAATTATATATGTACAGCTGGTATAAGTTATACATCTTCTTGTATATAGTGATATGGAGCACGCTGGTATAACCTGGGTATCTTCTGTATATAATTATATATGTACAGCTGGTATAAGTTATACATCTTCTTGTATATAGTGATATGGAGCATGCTGGTATAACCTGGGTATCTTCTGTATATAATTATATATGTACAGCTGGTATAAGTTATACATCTTCCTGTATATAGTGATATGGAGCATGCTGGTATAACCTGGGTATCTCCTGTATATAATTATATATGTACAGCTGGTATAAGTTATATATCTTCTTGTATATAGTGATATGGAGCATGCTGGTATAACCTGGGTATCTTCTGTATATAATTATATATGTACAGCTGGTATAAGTTATACATCTTCTTGTATATAGTGATATGGAGCATACTGGTATAACGTGGGTATCTTCTGTATATAATTATATATGTACAGCTGGTATAAGTTATACATCTTCTTGTATATAGTGATATGGAGCATGCTGGTATAACCTGGGTATCTTCTGTATATAATTATATATGTACAGCTGGTATAAGTTATACATCTTCCTGTATATAGTGATATGGAGCATGCTGGTATAACCTGGGTATCTCCTGTATATAATTATATATGTACAGCTGGTATAAGTTATATATCTTCTTGTATATAGTGATATGGAGCATGCTGGTATAACCTGGGTATCTTCTGTATATAATTATATATGTACAGCTGGTATAAGTTATATATCTTCTTGTATATAGTGATATGGAGCATGCTGGTATAACCTGGGTATCTTCTCTATATAATTATATATGTACAGCTGGTATAAGTTATACATCTTCTTGTATATAGTGATATGGAGCATGCTGGTATAACCTGGGTATCTTCTGTATATAATTATATATGTACAGCTGGTATAAGTTATACATCTTCTTGTATATAGTGATATGGAGCATGCTGGTATAACCTGGGTATCTTCTGTATATAATTATATATGTGTAGCTGGTATAAGTTATACATCTTCTTGTATATAGTGATATGGAGCAAGCTGGTATAACCTGGGTATCTTCAGTATATAATTATATATGTACAGCTGGTATAAGTTATACATCGTCTTGTATATAGTGATATGGAGCATGCTGGTATAACCTTGGCATCGTCTGTATAATTATATATGTACAGCATGTATAAGTTATACATCTTCTTGTATATAGTGATATGGAGCATGCTTGTATAACCTGGGCATCTTATGTATATAATTATATATGTACAGCTGGTATAAGTTATACATCTTCTTGTATATAATGATATGGAGCATGCTGGTATAACCTGGGTATCTTTTGTATATAATTATATATGTACAGCTGGTATAAGTTACACATCTTCTTGTATATAGTGATATGGAGCATGCTGGTATAACCTGGGTATCTTCTGTATATAATTATATATGTACAGCTGGTATAAGTTATACATCTTCTTGTAAATAGTGATATAGAGCATGCTGGTATAACCTGGGTATCTTCTGTATATAATTATATATGTACAGCTGGTATAAGTTATACATCTTCTTGTATATAGTGATATGGAGCATGCTGGTATAACCTGGGTATCTTCTGTATATAATTATATATGTACAGCTGGTATAAGTTATACATCTTCTTGTATATAGTGATATGGAGCATGCTGGTATAACCTGGGTATCTTCTGTATATAATTATATATGTACAGCTGGTATAAGTTATACATCTTCTTGTATATAGTGATATGGAGCATGCTGATATAACCTGGGTATCTTCTGTATATAATTATATATGTACAGCTGTTATAAGTTATACATCTTCTTGTATATAGTGATATGGAGCATGCTGGTATAACCTGGGTATCTTCAGTATATAATTATATATGTACAGCTGGTATAAGTTATACATCTTCTTGTATATAGTGATATGGAGCATGCTGGTATAACCTGGGCATCGTCTGTATAATTATATATGTACAGCTGGTATAAGTTATACATCTTCTTGTATATAGTGATATGGAGCATGCTGGTATAACCTGGGCATCTTATGTATATAATTATTTATGTACAGCTGGTATAAGTTATACATCTTCTTGTATATAATGATATGGAGCATGCTGGTATAACCTGGGTATCTTCTGTATATAATTATATATGTACAGCTGGTATAAGTTACACATCTTCTTGTATTTAGTGATATGGAGCATGCTGGTATAACCTGGGTATCTTCTGTATATAATTATATATGTACAGCTGGTATAAGTTATACATCTTCCTGTATATAGTGATATGGAGCATGCTGGTATAACCTGGGTATCTCCTGTATATAATTATATATGTACAGCTGGTATAAGTTATATATCTTCTTGTATATAGTGATATGGAGCATGCTGGTATAACCTGGGCATCGTCTGTATAATTATATATGTACAGCTGGTATAAGTTATACATCTTCTTGTATATAGTGATATGGAGCATGCTGGTATAACCTGGGCATCTTA
Organism: Rhinoderma darwinii; assembly: GCF_050947455.1. Classification (NCBI taxonomy): domain Eukaryota; kingdom Metazoa; phylum Chordata; class Amphibia; order Anura; family Rhinodermatidae; genus Rhinoderma; species Rhinoderma darwinii. Next base: position 473,244,334 of record NC_134688.1, read on the forward strand.
TGTATATAATTATATATGTACAGCTGGTATAAGTTATATATCTTCTTGTATATAGTGATATGGAGCATGCTGGTATAACCTGGGTATCTTCTCTATATAATTATATATGTACAGCTGGTATAAGTTATACATCTTCTTGTATATAATGATATGGAGCATGCTGGTATAACCTGGGTATCTTCTGTATATAATTATATATGTACAGCTGGTATAAGTTACACATCTTCTTGTATACAGTGATATGGAGCGTGCTGGTATAACCTGGGTATCTTCTGTATATAATTATATATATACAGCTGGTATAAGTTATACATCTTCCTGTATATAGTGATATGGAGCATGCTGGTATAACCTGGGTATCTCCTGTATATAATTATATATGTACAGCTGGTATAAGTTATATATCTTCTTGTATATAGTGATATGGAGCATGCTGGTATAACCTGGGCATCGTCTGTATAATTATACATGTACAGCTGGTATAAGTTATACATCTTCTTGTATATAGTGATATGGAGCATGCTGGTATAACCTGGGTATCTTCAGTATATAATTATATATGTACAGCTGGTATAAGTTATATATCTTCTTGTATATAATGATATGGAGCATGCTGGTATAACCTGGGTATCTTCTGTATATAATTATATATGTACAGCTGGTATAAGTTACACATCTTCTTGTATATAGTTATATGGAGCATGCTGGTATAACCTGGGTATCTTCTGTATATAATTATATATGTACAGCTGGTATAAGTTATACATGTTCTTGTATATAGTGATATAGAGCATGCTGGTATAACCTGGGTATCTTCTGTATATAATTATATATATACAGCTGGTATAAGTTATACATCTTCCTGTATATAGTGATATGGAGCATGCTGGTATAACCTGGGTATCTCCTGTATATAATTATATATGTACAGCTGGTATAAGTTATATATCTTCTTGTATATAGTGATATGGAGCATGCTGGTATAACCTGGGTATCTTCTGTATATAATTATATATGTACAGCTGGTATAAGTTATACATCTTGTATATAGTGATATGGAGCATGCTGGTATAACCTGGGTATCTTCTGTATATAATTATATATCTACAGCTGGTATAAGTTATACATCTTCTTGTATATAGTGATATGGAGCATGCCGGTATAACCTGGGTATTGTCTGTATATAATTATATATGTACAGCAGGTATAAGTTATACATCTTCTTGTATATAGTGATATGGAGCATGCTGATATAACCTGGGTATCTTCTGTATATAATTATATATGTACAGCTGGTATAAGTTATACATCTTCTTGTATATGGTGATATGGAGCATGCTGGTATAACCTGGGTATCTTCTGTATATAATTATATATGTACAGCTGGTATAAGTTATACATCTTCTTGTATATAGTGATATGGAGCATGCTGGCATAACCTGGGTATCTCCTGTATATAATTATATATGTACAGCTGGTATAAGTTATATATCTTCTTGTATATAGTGATATGGAGCATGCTGGTATAACCTGGGTATCTTCTGTATATAATTATATATGTACAGCTGGTATAAGTTATACATCTAGTATATAGTGATATGGAGCATGCTGGTATAAGTTATACATCTTCTTGTATATAGTGATATGGAGCACGCTGGTATAACCTGGGTATCTTCTGTATATAATTATATATGTACAGCTGGTATAAGTTATACATCTTCTTGTATATAGTGATATGGAGCATGCTGGTATAACCTGGGTATCTTCTGTATATAATTATATATGTACAGCTGGTATAAGTTATACATCTTCCTGTATATAGTGATATGGAGCATGCTGGTATAACCTGGGTATCTCCTGTATATAATTATATATGTACAGCTGGTATAAGTTATATATCTTCTTGTATATAGTGATATGGAGCATGCTGGTATAACCTGGGTATCTTCTGTATATAATTATATATGTACAGCTGGTATAAGTTATACATCTTCTTGTATATAGTGATATGGAGCATACTGGTATAACGTGGGTATCTTCTGTATATAATTATATATGTACAGCTGGTATAAGTTATACATCTTCTTGTATATAGTGATATGGAGCATGCTGGTATAACCTGGGTATCTTCTGTATATAATTATATATGTACAGCTGGTATAAGTTATACATCTTCCTGTATATAGTGATATGGAGCATGCTGGTATAACCTGGGTATCTCCTGTATATAATTATATATGTACAGCTGGTATAAGTTATATATCTTCTTGTATATAGTGATATGGAGCATGCTGGTATAACCTGGGTATCTTCTGTATATAATTATATATGTACAGCTGGTATAAGTTATACATCTTCTTGTATATAGTGATATGGAGCATACTGGTATAACGTGGGTATCTTCTGTATATAATTATATATGTACAGCTGGTATAAGTTATACATCTTCTTGTATATAGTGATATGGAGCATGCTGGTATAACCTGGGTATCTTCTGTATATAATTATGTATGTACAGCTGGTATAAGTTATACATCTTCTTGTATATAGTGATATGGAGCATGCTGGTATAACCTGGGTATCTTCTGTATATAATTATATATGTACAGCTGGTATAAGTTATACATCTTCTTGTATATAGTGATATGGAGCATGCTGGTATAACCTGGGTATATTCTGTATAATTATATATGTACAGCTGTTATAAGTTATACATCTTCTTATATATAGTGATATAGAGCATGCTGGTATAACCTGGGTATGTTCTGTATATAATTATATATGTACAGCTGGTATAAGTTATACATCATCTTGTATATAGTGATATGGAGCATGCTGCTATAACCTGGGTATTTTCTGTATATAATTATATATGTACAGCTGGTATAAGTTATACATCTTCTCGTATATAGTGATATGGAGCACGCTGGTATAACCTGGGTATCTTCTGTATATAATTATATATGTACAGCTGGTATAAGTAATACATCTTCTTGTATATAGTGATATGGAGCATGCTGGTATAACCTGGGTATCTTCTGTATATAATTATATATGTACAGCTGGTGTAAGTTATATATCTTCTTGTATATAGTGATATGGAGCATGCTGGTATAACCTGGGTATCTTCCGTATATAATTATATATGTACAGCTGGTGTAAGTTATATATCTTCTTGTATATAGTGATATGGAGCATGCTGGTATAACCTGGGTATCTTCTGTATATAATTATATATGTACAGCTGGTATAAGTTATACATCTTCTTGTATATAGTGATATGGAGCATGCTGGTATAACCTGGGTATCTTCTGTATATAATTAGATATGTACAGCTGGTATAAGTTATACATCTTCTTGTATATAGTGATATGGAGCATGCTGGTATAACCTGGGTATCTTCTGTATATAATTATATATGTACAGCTGGTATAAGTTATACATCTTCTTGTATATAGTGATATGGAGCATGCTGGTATAACCTGGGTATCTTCTGTATATAATTATATATGTGTAGCTGGTATAAGTTATACATCTTCTTGTATATAGTGATATGGAGCATGCTGGTATAACCTGGGTATCTTCAGTATATAATTATATATGTACAGCTGGTATAAGTTATACATTGTCTTGTATATAGTGATATGGAGCATGCTGGTATAACCTGGGCATCGTCTGTATAATTATATATGTAGAGCATGTATAAGTTATACATCTTCTTGTATATAGTGATATGGAGCATGCTGGTATAACCTGGGCATCTTATGTATATAATTATATGTGTACAGCTGGTATAAGTAATACATCTTCTTGTATATAGTGATATGGAGCATGCTGATATAACCTGGGTATCTTCTGTATATAATTATATATGTACAGCTGGTGTAAGTTATATATCTTCTTGTATATAGTGATATGGAGCATGCTGGTATAACCTGGGTATCTTCCGTATATAATTATATATGTACAGCTGGTGTAAGTTATATATCTTCTTGTATATAGTGATATGGAGCATGCTGGTATAACCTGGGTATCTTCTGTATATAATTATATATGTACAGCTGGTATAAGTTATACATCTTCTTGTATATAGTGATATGGAGCATGCTGGTATAACCTGGGTATCTTCTGTATATAATTATATATGTACAGCTGGTATAAGTTATACATCTTCTTGTATATAGTGATATGGAGCATGCTGGTATAACCTGGGTATATTCTGTATAATTATATATGTACAGCTGGTATAAGTTATACATCTTCTTATATATAGTGATATAGAGCATGCTGGTATAACCTGGGTATGTTCTGTATATAATTATATATGTACAGCTGGTATAAGTTATATATCTTCTTGTATATAGTGATATGGAGCATGCTGGTATAACCTGGGTATCTTCTGTATATAATTATATATGTACAGCTGGTATAAGTTATACATCTTCTTGTATATAGTGATATGGAGCATGCTGGTATAACCTGGGCATCTTATGTATATAATTATATGTGTACAGCTGGTATAAGTAATACATCTTCTTGTATATAGTGATATGGAGCATGCTGATATAACCTGGGTATCTTCTGTATATAATTATATATGTACAGCTGGTGTAAGTTATATATCTTCTTGTATATAGTGATATGGAGCATGCTGGTATAACCTGGGTATCTTCCGTATATAATTATATATGTACAGCTGGTGTAAGTTATATATCTTCTTGTATATAGTGATATGGAGCATGCTGGTATAACCTGGGTATCTTCTGTATATAATTATATATGTACAGCTGGTATAAGTTATACATCTTCTTGTATATAGTGATATGGAGCATGCTGGTATAACCTGGGTATCTTCTGTATATAATTATATATGTACAGCTGGTATAAGTTATACATCTTCTTGTATATAGTGATATGGAGCATGCTGGTATAACCTGGGTATATTCTGTATAATTATATATGTACAGCTGGTATAAGTTATACATCTTCTTATATATAGTGATATGGAGCATGCTGGTATAACCTGGGTATCTCCTGTATATAATTATATATGTACAGCTGGTATAAGTTATATATCTTCTTGTATATAGTGATATGGAGCATGCTGGTATAACCTGGGTATCTTCTGTATATAATTATATATGTACAGCTGGTATAAGTTATACATCTTCTTGTATATAGTGATATGGAGCATACTGGTATAACGTGGGTATCTTCTGTATATAATTATATATGTACAGCTGGTATAAGTTATACATCTTCTTGTATATAGTGATATGGAGCATGCTGGTATAACCTGGGTATCTTCTGTATATAATTATGTATGTACAGCTGGTATAAGTTATACATCTTCTTGTATATAGTGATATGGAGCATGCTGGTATAACCTGGGTATCTTCTGTATATAATTATATATGTACAGCTGGTATAAGTTATACATCTTCTTGTATATAGTGATATGGAGCATGCTGGTATAACCTGGGTATATTCTGTATAATTATATATGTACAGCTGGTATAAGTTATACATCTTCTTATATATAGTGATATAGAGCATGCTGGTATAACCTGGGTATGTTCTGTATATAATTATATATGTACAGCTGGTATAAGTTATACATCATCTTGTATATAGTGATATGGAGCATGCTGCTATAACCTGGGTATTTTCTGTATATAATTATATATGTACAGCTGGTATAAGTTATACATCTCGTATATAGTGATATGGAGCACGCTGGTATAACCTGGGTATCTTCTGTATATAATTATATATGTACAGCTGGTATAAGTAATACATCTTCTTGTATATAGTGATATGGAGCATGCTGGTATAACCTGGGTATCTTCTGTATATAATTATATATGTACAGCTGGTGTAAGTTATATATCTTCTTGTATATAGTGATATGGAGCATGCTGGTATAACCTGGGTATCTTCCGTATATAATTATATATGTACAGCTGGTGTAAGTTATATATCTTCTTGTATATAGTGATATGGAGCATGCTGGTATAACCTGGGTATCTTCTGTATATAATTAGATATGTACAGCTGGTATAAGTTATACATCTTCTTGTATATAGTGATATGGAGCATGCTGGTATAACCTGGGTATCTTCTGTATATAATTAGATATGTACAGCTGGTATAAGTTATACATCTTCTTGTATATAGTGATATGGAGCATGCTGGTATAACCTGGGTATCTTCTGTATATAATTATATATGTACAGCTGGTATAAGTTATACATCTTCTTGTATATAGTGATATGGAGCATGCTGGTATAACCTGGGTATCTTCTGTATATAATTATATATGTGTAGCTGGTATAAGTTATACATCTTCTTGTATATAGTGATATGGAGCATGCTGGCATAACCTGGGTATCTCCTGTATATAATTATATATGTACAGCTGGTATAAGTTATATATCTTCTTGTATATAGTGATATGGAGCATGCTGGTATAACCTGGGTATCTTCTGTATATAATTATATATGTACAGCTGGTATAAGTTATACATCTTCTTGTATATAGTGATATGGAGCACGCTGGTATAACCTGGGTATCTTCTGTATATAATTATATACGTACAGCTGGTATAAGTTATACATCTTCTTGTATATAGTGATATGGAGCATGCTGGTATAACCTGGGTATCTTCTGTATATAATTATATATGTACAGCTGGTATAAGTTATACATCTTCCTGTATATAGTGATATGGAGCATGCTGGTATAACCTGGGTATCTCCTGTATATAATTATATATGTACAGCTGGTATAAGTTATATATCTTCTTGTATATAGTGATATGGAGCATGCTGGTATAACCTGGGTATCTTCTGTATATAATTATATATGTACAGCTGGTATAAGTTATACATCTTCTTGTATATAGTGATATGGAGCATACTGGTATAACGTGGGTATCTTCTGTATATAATTATATATGTACAGCTGGTATAAGTTATACATCTTCTTGTATATAGTGATATGGAGCATGCTGGTATAACCTGGGTATCTTCTGTATATAATTATATATGTACAGCTGGTATAAGTTATACATCTTCCTGTATATAGTGATATGGAGCATGCTGGTATAACCTGGGTATCTCCTGTATATAATTATATATGTACAGCTAGTATAAGTTATATATCTTCTTGTATATAGTGATATGGAGCATGCTGGTATAACGTGGGTATCTTCTGTATATAATTATATATGTACAGCTGGTATAAGTTATACATCTTCTTGTATATAGTGATATGGAGCATGCTGGTATAACCTGGGTATCTTCTGTATATAATTATGTATGTACAGCTGGTATAAGTTATACATCTTCTTGTATATAGTGATATGGAGCATGCTGGTATAACCTGGGTATCTTCTGTATATAATTATATATGTACAGCTGGTATAAGTTATACATCTTCTTGTATATAGTGATATGGAGCATGCTGGTATAACCTGGGTATATTCTGTATAATTATATATGTACAGCTGGTATAAGTTATACATCTTCTTATATATAGTGATATAGAGCATGCTGGTATAACCTGGGTATGTTCTGTATATAATTATATATATACAGCTGGTATAAGTTATACATCATCTTGTATATAGTGATATGGAGCATGCTGCTATAACCTGGGTATTTTCTGTATATAATTATATATGTACAGCTGGTATAAGTTATACATCTTCTCGTATATAGTGATATGGAGCACGCTGGTATAACCTGGGTATCTTCTGTATATAATTATATATGTACAGCTGGTATAAGTAATACATCTTCTTGTATATAGTGATATGGAGCATACTGGTATAACGTGGGTATCTTCTGTATATAATTATATATGTACAGCTGGTATAAGTTATACATCTTCTTGTATATAGTGATATGGAGCATGCTGGTATAACCTGGGTATCTTCTGTATATAATTATATATGTACAGCTGGTATAAGTTATACATCTTCCTGTATATAGTGATATGGAGCATGCTGGTATAACCTGGGTATCTCCTGTATATAATTATATATGTACAGCTGGTATAAGTTATATATCTTCTTGTATATAGTGATATGGAGCATGCTGGTATAACGTGGGTATCTTCTGTATATAATTATATATGTACAGCTGGTATAAGTTATACATCTTCTTGTATATAGTGATATGGAGCATGCTGGTATAACCTGGGTATCTTCTGTATATAATTATGTATGTACAGCTGGTATAAGTTATACATCTTCTTGTATATAGTGATATGGAGCATGCTGGTATAACCTGGGTATCTTCTGTATATAATTATATATGTACAGCTGGTATAAGTTATACATCTTCTTGTATATAGTGATATGGAGCATGCTGGTATAACCTGGGTATATTCTGTATAATTATATATGTACAGCTGGTATAAGTTATACATCTTCTTATATATAGTGATATAGAGCATGCTGGTATAACCTGGGTATGTTCTGTATATAATTATATATATACAGCTGGTATAAGTTATACATCATCTTGTATATAGTGATATGGAGCATGCTGGTATAACCTGGGTATCTTCTGTATATAATTATATATGTGTAGCTGGTATAAGTTATACATCTTCTTGTATATAGTGATATGGAGCATGCTGGTATAACCTGGGTATCTTCAGTATATAATTATATATGTACAGCTGGTATAAGTTATACATTGTCTTGTATATAGTGATATGGAGCATGCTGGTATAACCTGGGCATCGTCTGTATAATTATATATGTACAGCATGTATAAGTTATACATCTTCTTGTATATAGTGATATGGAGCATGCTGGTATAACCTGGGCATCTTATGTATATAATTATATATGTACAGCTGGTATAAGTTATACATCTTCTTGTATATAATGATATGGAGCATGCTGGTATAACCTGGGTATCTTTTGTATATAATTATATATGTACAGCTGGTATAAGTTACACATCTTCTTGTATATAGTGATATGGAGCATGCTGGTATAACCTGGGTATCTTCTGTATATAATTATATATGTACAGCTGGTATAAGTTATACATCTTCTTGTATATAGTGATATAGAGCATGCTGGTATAACCTGGGTATCTTCTGTATATAATTATATATGTACAGCTGGTATAAGTTATACATCTTCTTGTATATAGTGATATGGAGCATGCTGGTATAACCTGGGTATCTTCAGTATATAATTATATATGTACAGCTGGTATAAGTTATACATCGTCTTGTATATAGTGATATGGAGCATGCTGGTATAACCTGGGCATCGTCTGTATAATTATATATGTACAGCTGGTATAAGTTATACATCTTCTTGTATATAGTGATATGGAGCATGCTGGTATAACCTGGGTATCTTCTGTATATAATTATATATGTACAGCTGGTATAAGTTATACATCTTCTTGTATATAGTGATATGGAGCATGCTGGTATAACCTGGGTATATTCTGTATAATTATATATGTACAGCTGGTATAAGTTATACATCTTCTTATATATAGTGATATAGAGCATGCTGGTATAACCTGGGTATGTTCTGTATATAATTATATATATACAGCTGGTATAAGTTATACATCATCTTGTATATAGTGATATGGAGCATGCTGGTATAACCTGGGTATCTTCTGTATATAATTATATATGTGTAGCTGGTATAAGTTATACATCTTCTTGTATATAGTGATATGGAGCATGCTGGTATAACCTGGGTATCTTCAGTATATAATTATATATGTACAGCTGGTATAAGTTATACATTGTCTTGTATATAGTGATATGGAGCATGCTGGTATAACCTGGGCATTGTCTGTATAATTATATATGTACAGCATGTATAAGTTATACATCTTCTTGTATATAGTGATATGGAGCATGCTGGTATAACCTGGGCATCTTATGTATATAATTATATATGTACAGCTGGTATAAGTTATACATCTTCTTGTATATAATGATATGGAGCATGCTGGTATAACCTGGGTATCTTTTGTATATAATTATATATGTACAGCTGGTATAAGTTACACATCTTCTTGTATATAGTGATATGGAGCATGCTGGTATAACCTGGGTATCTTCTGTATATAATTATATATGTACAGCTGGTATAAGTTATACATCTTCTTGTATATAGTGATATAGAGCATGCTGGTATAACCTGGGTATCTTCTGTATATAATTATATATGTACAGCTGGTATAAGTTATACATCTTCTTGTATATAGTGATATGGAGCATGCTGGTATAACCTGGGTATCTTCAGTATATAATTATATATGTACAGCTGGTATAAGTTATACATCGTCTTGTATATAGTGATATGGAGCATGCTGGTATAACCTGGGCATCGTCTGTATAATTATATATGTACAGCTGGTATAAGTTATACATCTTCTTGTATATAGTGATATGGAGCATGCTGGTATAACCTGGGCATCTTATGTATATAATTATTTATGTACAGCTGGTATAAGTTATACATATTCTTGTATATAATGATATGGAGCATGCTGGTATAACCTGGGTATCTTCTGTATATAATTATATATGTACAGCTGGTATAAGTTACACATCTTCTTGTATATAGTGATATGGAGCATGCTGGTATAACCTGGGTATCTTCTGTATATAATTATATATGTACAGCTGGTATAAGTTATACATCTTGTATATAGTGATATAGAGCATGCTGGTATAACCTGGGTATCTTCTGTATATAATTATATATATACAGCTTCTATAAGTTATACATCTTCCTGTATATAGTGATATGGAGCATGCTGGTATAACCTGGGTATCTCCTGTATATAATTATATATGTACAGCTGGTATAAGTTATATATCTTCTTGTATATAGTGATATGGAGCATGCTGGTATAACCTGGGCATCGTCTGTATAATTATATATGTACAGCTGGTATAAGTTATACATCTTCTTGTATATAGTGATATGGAGCATGCTGGTATAACCTGGGCATCTTATGTATATAATTATATATGTACAGCTGGTATAAGTTATATATCTTCTTGTATATAGTGATATGGAGCATGCTGGTATAACCTGGGTATCTTCTCTATATAATTATATATGTACAGCTGGTATAAGTTATACATCTTCTTGTATATAATGATATGGAGCATGCTGGTATAACCTGGGTATCTTCTGTATATAATTATATATGTACAGCTGGTATAAGTTACACATCTTCTTGTATACAGTGATATAGAGCGTGCTGGTATAACCTGGGTATCTTCTGTATATAATTATATATATACAGCTGGTATAAGTTATACATCTTCCTGTATATAGTGATATGGAGCATGCTGGTATAACCTGGGTATCTCCTGTATATAATTATATATGTACAGCTGGTATAAGTTATATATCTTCTTGTATATAGTGATATGGAGCATGCTGGTATAACCTGGGCATCGTCTGTATAATTATATATGTACAGCTGGTATAAGTTATACATCTTCTTGTATATAGTGATATGGAGCATGCTGGTATAACCTGGGTATCTTCAGTATATAATTATATATGTACAGCTGGTATAAGTTATATATCTTCTTGTATATAGTGATATGGAGCATGCTGGTATAACCTGGGTATCTTCTCTATATAATTATATATGTACAGCTGGTATAAGTTATACATCTTCTTGTATATAGTGATATGGAGCATGCTGGTATAACCTGGGTATCTTCAGTATATAATTATATATGTACAGCTGGTATAAGTTATATATCTTCTTGTATATAGTGATATGGAGCATGCTGGTATAACCTGGGTATCTTCTCTATATAATTATATATGTACAGCTGGTATAAGTTATACATCTTCTTGTATATAATGATATGGAGCATGCTGGTATAACCTGGGTATCTTCTGTATATAATTATATATGTACAGCTGGTATAAGTTACACATCTTCTTGTATATAGTTATATGGAGCATGCTGGTATAACCTGGGTATCTTCTGTATATAATTATATATGTACAGCTGGTATAAGTTATACATGTTCTTGTATATAGTGATATAGAGCATGCTGGTATAACCTGGGTATCTTCTGTATATAATTATATATATACAGCTGGTATAAGTTATACATCTTCCTGTATATAGTGATATGGAGCATGCTGGTATAACCTGGGTATCTCCTGTATATAATTATATATGTACAGCTGGTATAAGTTATATATCTTCTTGTATATAGTGATATGGAGCATGCTGGTATAACCTGGGTATCTTCTGTATATAATTATATATGTACAGCTGGTATAAGTTATGCATCTTGTATATAGTGATATGGAGCATGCTGGTATAACCTGGGTATCTTCTGTATATAATTATATATCTACAGCTGGTATAAGTTATACATCTTCTTGTATATAGTGATATGGAGCATGCCGGTATAACCTGGGTATTGTCTGTATAGAATTATATATGTACAGCAGGTATAAGTTATACATCTTCTTGTATATAGTGATATGGAGCATGCTGATATAACCTGGGTATCTTCTGTATATAATTATATATGTACAGCTAGTATAAGTTATACATCTTCTTGTATATGGTGATATGGAGCATGCTGGTATAACCTGGGTATCTTCTGTATATAATTATATATGTACAGCTGGTATAAGTTATACATCTTCTTGTATATAGTGAAATGGAGCATGCTGGCATAACCTGGGTATCTCCTGTATATAATTATATATGTACAGCTGGTATAAGTTATATATCTTCTTGTATATAGTGATATGGAGCATGCTGGTATAACCTGGGTATCTTCTGTATATAATTATATATGTACAGCTGGTATAAGTTATACATCTTCTTGTATATAGTGATATGGAGCACGCTGGTATAACCTGGGTATCTTCTGTATATAATTATATATGTACAGCTGGTATAAGTTATACATCTTCTTGTATATAGTGATATGGAGCATGCTGGTATAACCTGGGTATCTTCTGTATATAATTATATATGTACAGCTGGTATAAGTTATACATCTTCCTGTATATAGTGATATGGAGCATGCTGGTATAACCTGGGTATCTCCTGTATATAATTATATATGTACAGCTGGTATAAGTTATATATCTTCTTGTATATAGTGATATGGAGCATGCTGGTATAACCTGGGTATCTTCTGTATATAATTATATATGTACAGCTGGTATAAGTTATACATCTTCTTGTATATAGTGATATGGAGCATTCTGGTATAACGTGGGTATCTTCTGTATATAATTATATATGTACAGCTGGTATAAGTTATACATCTTCTTGTATATAGTGATATGGAGCATGCTGGTATAACCTGGGTATCTTCTGTATATAATTATGTATGTACAGCTGGTATAAGTTATACATCTTCTTGTATATAGTGATATGGAGCATGCTGGTATAACCTGGGTATCTTCTGTATATAATTATATATGTACAGCTGGTATAAGTTATACATCTTCTTGTATATAGTGATATGGAGCATGCTGGTATAACCTGGGTATATTCTGTATAATTATATATGTACAGCTGGTATAAGTTATACATCTTCTCGTATATAGTGATATGGAGCACGCTGGTATAACCTGGGTATCTTCTGTATATAATTATATATGTGTAGCTGGTATAAGTTATACATCTTCTTGTATATAGTGATATGGAGCATGCTGGTATAACCTGTGTATCTTCAGTATATAATTATATATGTACAGCTGGTATAAGTTATACATCGTCTTGTATATAGTGATATGGAGCATGCTGGTATAACCTGGGCATCGTCTGTATAATTATATATGTACAGCATGTATAAGTTATACATCTTCTTGTATATAGTGATATGGAGCATGCTGGTATAACCTGGGCATCGTATGTATATAATTATATATGTACAGCTGGTATAAGTTATACATCTTCTTGTATATAATGATATGGAGCATGCTGGTATAACCTGGGTATCTTTTGTATATAATTATATATGTACAGCTGGTATAAGTTACACATCTTCTTGTATATAATGATATGGAGCATGCTGGTATAACCTGGGTATCTTCTGTATATAATTATATATGTACAGCTGGTATAAGTTACACATCTTCTTGTATACAGTGATATGGAGCGTGCTGGTATAACCTGGGTATCTTCTGTATATAATTATATATATACAGCTGGTATAAGTTATACATCTTCCTGTATATAGTGATATGGAGCATGCTGGTATAACCTGGGTATCTCCTGTATATAATTATATATGTACAGCTGGTATAAGTTATATATCTTCTTGTATATAGTGATATGGAGCATGCTGGTATAACCTGGGCATCGTCTGTATAATTATATATGTACAGCTGGTATAAGTTATACATCTTCTTGTATATAGTGATATGGAGCATGCTGGTATAACCTGGGTATCTTCAGTATATAATTATATATGTACAGCTGGTATAAGTTATATATCTTCTTGTATATAGTGATATGGAGCATGCTGGTATAACCTGGGTATCTTCTCTATATAATTATATATGTACAGCTGGTATAAGTTATACATCTTCTTGTATATAGTTATATGGAGCATGCTGGTATAACCTGGGTATCTTCTGTATATAATTATATATGTACAGCTGGTATAAGTTATACATGTTCTTGTATATAGTGATATAGAGCATGCTGGTATAACCTGGGTATCTTCTGTATATAATTATATATATACAGCTGGTATAAGTTATACATCTTCCTGTATTTAGTGATATGGAGCATGCTGGTATAACCTGGGTATCTCCTGTATATAATTATATATGTACAGCTGGTATAAGTTATATATCTTCTTGTATATAGTGATATGGAGCATGCTGGTATAACCTGGGTATCTTCTGTATATAATTATATATGTACAGCTGGTATAAGTTATACATCTTGTATATAGTGATATGGAGCATGCTGGTATAACCTGGGTATCTTCTGTATATAATTATATATCTACAGCTGGTATAAGTTATACATCTTCTTGTATATAGTGATATGTAGCATGCCGGTATAACCTGGGTATTGTCTGTATATAATTATATATGTACAGCAGGTATAAGTTATACATCTTCTTGTATATAGTGATATGGAGCATGCTGATATAACCTGGGTATCTTTTGTATATAATTATATATGTACAGCTAGTATAAGTTATACATCTTCTTGTATATGGTGATATGGAGCATGCTGGTATAACCTGGGTATCTTCTGTATATAATTATATATGTACAGCTGGTATAAGTTATACATCTTCTTGTATATAGTGATATGGAGCATGCTGGTATAACCTGGGTATCTTCTGTATATAATTATGTATGTACAGCTGGTATAAGTTATACATCTTCTTGTATATAGTGATATGGAGCATGCTGGTATAACCTGGGTATCTTCTGTATATAATTATATATGTACAGCTGGTATAAGTTATACATCTTCTTGTATATAGTGATATGGAGCATGCTGGTATAACCTGGGTATATTCTGTATAATTATATATGTACAGCTGGTATAAGTTATACATCTTCTTATATATAGTGATATAGAGCATGCTGGTATAACCTGGGTATGTTCTGTATATAATTATATATGTACAGCTGGTATAAGTTATACATCATCTTGTATATAGTGATATGGAGCATGCTGCTATAACCTGGGTATTTTCTGTATATAATTATATATGTACAGCTGGTATAAGTTATACATCTTCTCGTATATAGTGATATGGAGCACGCTGGTATAACCTGGGTATCTTCTGTATATAATTATATATGTACAGCTGGTATAAGTAATACATCTTCTTGTATATAGTGATATGGAGCATGCTGGTATAACCTGGGTATCTTCTGTATATAATTATATATGTACAGCTGGTGTAAGTTATATATCTTCTTGTATATAGTGATATGGAGCATGCTGGTATAACCTGGGTATCTTCCGTATATAATTATATATGTACAGCTGGTGTAAGTTATATATCTTCTTGTATATAGTGATATGGAGCATGCTGGTATAACCTGGGTATCTTCTGTATATAATTATATATGTACAGCTGGTATAAGTTATACATCTTCTTGTATATAGTGATATGGAGCATGCTGGTATAACCTGGGTATCTTCTGTATATAATTAGATATGTACAGCTGGTATAAGTTATACATCTTCTTGTATATAGTGATATGGAGCATGCTGGTATAACCTGTGTATCTTCTGTATATAATTATATATGTACAGCTGGTATAAGTTATACATCTTCTTGTATATAGTGATATGGAGCATGCTGGTATAACCTGGGTATCTTCTGTATATAATTATATATGTGTAGCTGGTATAAGTTATACATCTTCTTGTATATAGTTATATGGAGCATGCTGGTATAACCTGGGTATCTTCTGTATATAATTATATATGTACAGCTGGTATAAGTTATACATGTTCTTGTATATAGTGATATAGAGCATGCTGGTATAACCTGGGTATCTTCTGTATATAATTATATATATACAGCTGGTATAAGTTATACATCTTCCTGTATATAGTGATATGGAGCATGCTGGTATAACCTGGGTATCTCCTGTATATAATTATATATGTACAGCTGGTATAAGTTATATATCTTCTTGTATATAGTGATATGGAGCATGCTGGTATAACCTGGGTATCTTCTGTATATAATTATATATGTACAGCTGGTATAAGTTATACATCTTGTATATAGTGATATGGAGCATGCTGGTATAACCTGGGTATCTTCTGTATATAATTATATATCTACAGCTGGTATAAGTTATACATCTTCTTGTATATAGTGATATGGAGCATGCCGGTATAACTTGGGTATTGTCTGTATATAATTATATATGTACAGCAGGTATAAGTTATACATCTTCTTGTATATAGTGATATGGAGCATGCTGGTATAACCTGGGTATCTTCTGTATATAATTATATATCTACAGCTGGTATAAGTTATACATCTTCTTGTATATAGTGATATGGAGCATGCTGGCATAACCTGGGTATCTCCTGTATATAATTATATATGTACAGCTGGTATAAGTTATATATCTTCTTGTATATAGTGATATGGAGCATGCTGGTATAACCTGGGTATCTTCTGTATATAATTATATATGTACAGCTGGTATAAGTTATACATCTTCTTGTATATAGTGATATGGAGCACACTGGTATAACCTGGGTATCTTCTGTATATAATTATATATGTACAGCTGGTATAAGTTATACATCTTCCTGTATATAGTGATATGGAGCATGCTGGTATAACCTGGGTATCTCCTGTATATAATTATATATGTACAGCTGGTATAAGTTATATATCTTCTTGTATATAGTGATATGGAGCATGCTGGTATAACCTGGGTATCTTCTGTATATAATTATATATGTACAGCTGGTATAAGTTATACATCTTCTTGTATATAGTGATATGGAGCATACTGGTATAACGTGGGTATCTTCTGTATAATTATATATGTACAGCTGGTATAAGTTATACATCTTCTTATATATAGTGATATAGAGCATGCTGGTATAACCTGGGTATGTTCTGTATATAATTATATATGTACAGCTGGTATAAGTTATACATCATCTTGTATATAGTGATATGGAGCATGCTGCTATAACCTGGGTATTTTCTGTATATAATTATATATGTACAGCTGGTATAAGTTATACATCTTCTCGTATATAGTGATATGGAGCACGCTGGTATAACCTGGGTATCTTCTGTATATAATTATATATGTACAGCTGGTATAAGTAATACATCTTCTTGTATATAGTGATATGGAGCATGCTGGTATAACCTGGGTATCTTCTGTATATAATTATATATGTACAGCTGGTGTAAGTTATATATCTTCTTGTATATAGTGATATGGAGCATGCTGGTATAACCTGGGTATCTTCCGTATATAATTATATATGTACAGCTGGTGTAAGTTATATATCTTCTTGTATATAGTGATATGGAGCATGCTGGTATAACCTGGGTATCTTCTGTATATAATTATATATGTACAGCTGGTATAAGTTATACATCTTCTTGTATATAGTGATATGGAGCATGCTGGTATAACCTGGGTATCTTCTGTATATAATTAGATATGTACAGCTGGTATAAGTTATACATCTTCTTGTATATAGTGATATGGAGCATGCTGGTATAACCTGGGTATCTTCTGTATATAATTATATATGTACAGCTGGTATAAGTTATACATCTTCTTGTATATAGTGATATGGAGCATGCTGGTATAACCTGGGTATCTTCTGTATATAATTATATATGTGTAGCTGGTATAAGTTATACATCTTCTTGTATATAGTGATATGGAGCATGCTGGTATAACCTGGGTATCTTCAGTATATAATTATATATGTACAGCAGCTATAAGTTATACATCGTCTTGTATATAGTGATATGGAGCATGCTGGTATAACCTGGGCATCGTCTGTATAATTATATATTTACAGCATGTATAAGTTATACATCTTCTTGTATATAGTGATATGGAGCATGCTGGTATAACCTGGGCATCTTATGTATATAATTATATATGTACAGCTGGTATAAGTTATACATCTTCTTGTATATAATGATATGGAGCATGCTGGTATAACCTGGGTATCTTTTGTATATAATTATATATGTACAGCTGGTATAAGTTACACATCTTCTTGTATATAGTGATATGGAGCATGCTGGTATAACCTGGGTATCTTCTGTATATAATTATATATGTACAGCTGGTATAAGTTATACATCTTCTTGTATATAGTGATATGGAGCATGCTGGTATAACCTGGGTATCTTCTGTATATAATTATATATGTACAGCTGGTATAAGTTATACATCTTCTTGTATATAGTGATATGGAGCATGCTGGTATAACCTGGGTATCTTCTGTATATAATTATATATGTACAGCTGGTATAAGTTATACATCTTCTTGTATATAGTGATATGGAGCATGCTGATATAACCTGGGTATCTTCTGTATATAATTATATATGTACAGCTGGTATAAGTTATACATCTTCTTGTATATAGTGATATGGAGCATGCTGGTATAACCTGGGTATCTTCAGTATATAATTATATATGTACAGCTGGTATAAGTTATACATCGTCTTGTATATAGTGATATGGAGCATGCTGGTATAACCTGGGCATCGTCTGTATAATTATATATGTACAGCTGGTATAAGTTATATATCTTCTTGTATATAGTGATATGGAGCATGCTGGTATAACCTGGGCATCTTATGTATATAATTATTTATGTACAGCTGGTATAAGTTATACATCTTCTTGTATATAATGATATGGAGCATGCTGGTATAACCTGGGTATCTTCTGTATATAATTATATATGTACAGCTGGTATAAGTTACACATCTTCTTGTATATAGTGATATGGAGCATGCTGGTATAACCTGGGTATCTTCTGTATATAATTATATATGTACAGCTGGTATAAGTTATACATCTTCTTGTATATAGTGATATAGAGCATGCTGGTATAACCTGGGTATCTCCTGTATATAATTATATATGTACAGCTGGTATAAGTTATATATCTTCTTGTATATAGTGATATGGAGCATGCTGGTATAACCTGGGCATCTTATGTATATAATTATATATGTACAGCTGGTATAAGTTATATATCTTCTTGTATATAGTGATATGGAGCATGCTGGTATAACCTGGGTATCTTCTCTATATAATTATGTACAGCTGGTATAAGTTATATATCTTCTTGTATATAGTGATATGGAGCATGCTGGTATAACCTGGGCATCATATGTATAATTATATATGTACAGCTGGTATAAGTTATACATCTTCTTGTATATAGTGATATGGAGCATGCTGGTATAACCTGGGTATCTTTAGTATATAATTATATATGTACAGCTGGTATAAGTTATATATCTTCTTGTATATAGTGATATGGAGCATGCTGGCATAACCTGGGTATCTTCTCTATATAATTATATATGTACAGCTGGTATAAGTTATACATCTTCTTGTATATAATGATATGGAGCATGCTGGTATAACCTGGGTATCTTCTGTATATAATTATATATGTACAGCTGGTATAAGTTACACATCTTCTTGTATATAGTGATATGGAGCATGCTGGTATAACCTGGGTATCTTCTGTATATAATTATATATGTACAGCTGGTATAAGTTATACATCTTCCTGTATATAGTGATATGGAGCATGCTGGTATAACCTGGGTATCTCCTGTATATAATTATATATGTACAGCTGGTATAAGTTATATATCTTCTTATATATAGTGATATGGAGCATGCTGGTATAACCTGGGTATCTTCTGTATATAATTATATATGTACAGCTGGTATAAGTTATACATCTTGTATATAGTGATATGGAGCATGCTGGTATAACCTGGGTATCTTCTGTATATAATTATATATCTACAGCTGGTATAAGTTATACATCTTCTTGTATATAGTGATATGGAGCATGCCGGTATAACCTGGGTATTGTCTGTATATAATTATATATGTACAGCTGGTATAAGTTATACATCTTCCTGTATATAGTGATATGGAGCATGCTGGTATAACCTGGGTATCTTCTGTATATAATTATATATGTACAGCAGGTATAAGTTATACATCTTCTTGTATATAGTGATATGGAGCATGCTGATATAACCTGGGTATCTTCTGTATATAATTATATATGTACAGCTGGTATAAGTTATACATCTTCTTGTATATGGTGATATGGAGCATGCTGGTATAACCTGGGTATCTTCTGTATATAATTATATATGTACAGCTGGTATAAGTTATACATCTTCTTGTATATAGTGATATGGAGCATGCTGGTATAACCTGGGTATCTTCTGTATATAATTATATATGTACAGCTGGTATAAGTTATACATCTTCTGTATATAGTGATATAGATCATGCTGGTATATCCTGGGTATCTTCTGTATAATTATATATGTACAGCTGGTATAAGTTATACATCTTCTTGTATATAGTGATATGGAGCATGCTGGTATAACCTGGGTATCTCCTGTATATAATTATATATGTACAGCTGGTATAAGTTATATATCTTCTTGTATATAGTGATATGGAGAATGCTGGTATAACCTGGGTATCTTCTGTATATAATTATATATGTACAGCTGGTATAAGTTATATATCTTCTTGTATATAGTGATATGGAGCATGCTGGTATAACCTGTGTATCTTCTGTATATAATTATATATGTACAGCTGGTATAAGTTATACATCTTCTTGTATATAGTGATATAGATCATGCTGGTATAACCTGGGTATCTTCTGTATATAATTATATATGTACAGCTGGTATAAGTTATACATCTTCTTGTATATAGTGATATAGATCATGCTGGTATATCCTGGGTATCTTCTGTATAATTATATATGTACAGCTGGTATAAGTTATATATCTTCTTGTATATAGTGATATGGAGCATGCTGGTATAACCTGTGTATCTTCTGTATATAATTATATATGTACAGCTGGTATAAGTTATACATCTTCTTGTATATAGTGATATAGATCATGCTGGTATAACCTGGGTATCTTCTGTATATAATTATATATGTACAGCTGGTATAAGTTATACATCTTCTTGTATATAGTGATATAGATCATGCTGGTATATCCTGGGTATCTTCTGTATAATTATATATGTACAGCTGGTATAAGTTATTTGTACCTACTTACAATGATAACATTTCAGCTGACACAGATGATGGGTCCCTGTTTTCTTGCCCGGGGCCCCTTTTATTCATTATCTAGCTCTCACCCCCTGCATAGGTAACA
This sequence comes from Rhinoderma darwinii, assembly GCF_050947455.1. Taxonomy (NCBI): domain Eukaryota; kingdom Metazoa; phylum Chordata; class Amphibia; order Anura; family Rhinodermatidae; genus Rhinoderma; species Rhinoderma darwinii. The sequence goes on from NC_134688.1 coordinate 473,266,289, forward strand.
CTCTGGTTCATTTTTAGACCACAGGGTTGTTTTCTGCTTTGTAAATTCTGTTTTTCTCTCACTAGCTCAATATTTGGCACATTCTCGCTGTGTCTGATCGTGCACGGCTGCCCCCAGCATTGAAGAGGTTACGCAGAAGCCGCTCACCCATTCCTGCAGATACTGTTTTAATGAGCCCAGCTGTTCCAGAGAGAGAGAGAGAAATCTGAAAGATTAGTGCCGGAATAATGCGAATTGCGTTGAAGCTTTAAACGCCATTTGCAACCCCCATTTTTTTCCGCCGCGCTGCACGTTTCCTCCATTGCCAAGACTACAAATCAGGGTCCTTAGTTTGTTGAATTTGAAGCTGCTAATTGCC
>NC_134688.1:473271646-473504146 GCF_050947455.1 Rhinoderma darwinii
GCTGTGTGGAGAGACAGGCGCTGTGTGGAGAGACAGGCGCTGTGTGGAGAGACAGTCGCTGTGTGGAGAGACAGTCACTGTGTGGAGAGACAGGCGCTATGTGGAGAGACAGTCGCTGTGTGGAGAGACAGGCGCTGTGTGGAGAGACAGGCGCTGTATGGAGAGACAGACGCTGTGCGGGGAGACGTTCACTGTGTGGAGAGACAGATGCTGTGTGGAGAGACAGACGCTGTGTGGAGAGACAGACGCTGTGTGGAGAGACAGACGCTGTGTGGAGAGACAGACGCTGTGTGGAGAGACAGTCGCTGTGTGGAGAGACAGGCGCTGTCTGGAGAGACAGACGCTCTGTGGAGAGACAGACGCTGTGTGGAGAGACAGACGCTGTGTGGAGAGACAGACGCTGTGTGGAGAGACAGACGCTGTGTGGAGAGACAGACGCTGTGTGGAGAGACAGGGGCTGTGTGGAGAGACAGGCGCTGTGTGGAGAGACAGACGCTGTGTGGAGAGACAGGCGCTGTGTGGATAGACAGGGGCTGTGTGGAGAGACAGGCGCTGTGTGGAGAGACACGCGCTGTGTGGAGAGACAGGCGCTGTGTGGATAGACAGGGGCTGTGTGGAGAGACAGGCGCTGTGTGGAGAGACAGGCGCTGTGTGGAGAGACAGACGCTGTGTGGAGAGACAGGCGCTGTGTGGAGAGACAGACGCTGTGTGGAGAGACAGACGCTGTGTGGAGAGACAGTCGCTGTGTGGAGAGACAGGCGCTGTGTGGAGAGACAGACGCTGTGTGGAGAGACAGACGCTGTGTGGAGAGACAGGCGCTGTGTGGAGAGACAGGCGCTGTGTGGAGAGACAGGCGCTGTGTGGAGAGACAGTCGCTGTGTTGAGAGACAGACGCTGTGTGGAGAGACAGACGCTGTGTGGAGAGACAGTCGCTGTGTGGAGAGACAGACGCTGTGTGGAGAGACAGACGCTGTGTGGAGAGACAGACGCTGTGTGGAGAGACAGACGCTGTGTGGAGAGACAGGCGCTGTGTGGAGAGACAGGCGCTGTGTGGAGAGACAGGGGCTGTGTGGAGAGACAGGCGCTGTGTGGAGAGACAGACGCTGTGTGGAGAGACAGGCGCTGTGTGGATAGACAGGGGCTGTGTGGAGAGACAGGCGCTGTGTGGAGAGACAGGCGCTGTGTGGAGAGACAGGCGCTGTGTGGATAGACAGGGGCTGTGTGGAGAGACAGGCGCTGTGTGGAGAGACAGGCGCTGTGTGGAGAGACAGACTCTGTGTGCAGAGACAGACGCTCTGTGGAGAGACAGTCGCTGTGTGGAGAGACAGGCGCTGTGTGGAGAGACAGGCGCTGTGTGGAGAGACAGGCGCTGTGTGGAGAGACAGTCGCTGTGTGGAGAGACAGTCACTGTGTGGAGAGACAGGCGCTATGTGGAGAGACAGTCGCTGTGTGGAGAGACAGGCGCTGTGTGGAGAGACAGGCGCTGTATGGAGAGACAGACGCTGTGCGGGGAGACGTTCACTGTGTGGAGAGACAGATGCTGTGTGGAGAGACAGACGCTGTGTGGAGAGACAGACGCTGTGTGGAGAGACAGACGCTGTGTGGAGAGACAGACGCTGTGTGGAGAGACAGTCGCTGTGTGGAGAGACAGGCGCTGTCTGGAGAGACAGACGCTCTGTGGAGAGACAGACGCTGTGTGGAGAGACAGACGCTGTGTGGAGAGACAGACGCTGTGTGGAGAGACAGACGCTGTGTGGAGAGACAGACGCTGTGTGGAGAGACAGGGGCTGTGTGGAGAGACAGGCGCTGTGTGGAGAGACAGACGCTGTGTGGAGAGACAGGCGCTGTGTGGATAGACAGGGGCTGTGTGGAGAGACAGGCGCTGTGTGGAGAGACACGCGCTGTGTGGAGAGACAGGCGCTGTGTGGATAGACAGGGGCTGTGTGGAGAGACAGGCGCTGTGTGGAGAGACAGGCGCTGTGTGGAGAGACAGACGCTGTGTGGAGAGACAGGCGCTGTGTGGAGAGACAGACGCTGTGTGGAGAGACAGACGCTGTGTGGAGAGACAGTCGCTGTGTGGAGAGACAGGCGCTGTGTGGAGAGACAGACGCTGTGTGGAGAGACAGACGCTGTGTGGAGAGACAGACGCTGTGTGGAGAGACAGGCGCTGTGTGGAGAGACAGACGCTGTGTGGAGAGACAGGCGCTGTGTGGATAGACAGGGGCTGTGTGGAGAGACAGGCGCTGTGTGGAGAGACAGGCGCTGTGTGGAGAGACAGGCGCTGTGTGGATAGACAGGGGCTGTGTGGAGAGACAGGCGCTGTGTGGAGAGACAGGCGCTGTGTGGAGAGACAGACGCTGTGTGGAGAGACAGACGCTCTGTGGAGAGACAGTCACTGTGTGGAGAGACAGGCGCTGTGTGGAGAGACAGGCGCTGTGTGGATAGACAGTCACTGTGTGGATAGACAGGCGCTGTGAGGAGAGACAGGCGCTGTGTGGAGAGACAGGCGCTGTGTGGAGAGACAGACGCTGTGTGGAGAGACAGACGCTGTGTGGAGAGACAGTCACTGTGTGGAGAGACAGGCGCTGTGTGGAGAGACATGCGCTGTGTGGAGAGACAGGCGCTGTGTGGAGAGACAGGCGCTGTGTGGAGAGACAGGCGCTGTGTGGAGAGACAGGCGCTGTGTGGAGAGACGTCTCCTGCCACTTTCCCGTTTGCTGACTTTTTGTAATGAGTCTGGAGACATTCTGTGCTGTGAGATTCTCTTGTTTCTGAGTTTCATAAGAAATTAGGAGAGAGAAGCCGGGAGGCAGAGAGCGGCTCACAGGGGAAATTACCGGCTACCGGGAGCCTGAGATCTCCACTGTTTTCTTTCGGCGTCTTTGTTGATTTTTGTAGCTTGTGGGTTTACTGTCAGCGTGAAGAAAGTGTCAGCAGAGTGTGCCGCCAGCAGACACGCTGTACAGAAAGCCACCGTCTATAGGGCACGGAGCCGGGGAAAAGGGGCGCCCATAGGGTTGCTTTGTGACCTTGGCGGCATCCTCATAACTCTCCGCTATGCACTAATACAGTAATGTGACACTGGAGACTGCTGCACCGGTGGCGGCCTAATGGAGAGATAAGATCTTACATTCTTAAAGGAAGTTTTACAAGGTCAGACGTGTCAGTTTCTTGATATAATACTTCATTTTTCGTACCAATTCCATCTCCCATACCACGTCCTAATAAGCCGCCACCAGCTTTATCTGTAAAGAATCACACCGGCCACATAAGTCATGGAGCACGAACTATAAACCAAGTTCAAGCTTTGATCAGAATTCTTGTGAGGTGCGGCCACAGATGGGTGTAGGACGTACGTGCTAATTTTTGAGCTGAATCATCAGGGAGATTCTAAAATGTGGCATATAAAGATTCAGTCATTTCTGGCCTTATGCCCCGCCCATTTATATATGACACACCCCATCCTATGTCATTTGAATATGGCATATAAAGTGCCCGCTTCATCACTTCAAAAATGGATACAGACCCCAAATCAGACCCCCTAAACTAATACAAACACTAGATTCCCTGAATAACTACAGGCAACACACCAGATCCCCTAAAAAAATACAGACCCCCCCCGACCAGGCCCACTAAAAAAATGCAGACCCCCTGACTAGACTCCCTAAAAATATACAGACCCCAGATCCCCTAAGGGAATACAGACCCTAGAGACCCCAGACACCCTAAAGAAATACAGACCCCAGACTCCTTAAGAAATAGAGACCCCAGACACCCTAAAGAATTACAGACCCCAGACACCCTAAAGAAATAGAGACCACAGACACCCTAAAGAAATACAGACCCCAGAGCAGAGCCCACTTAATATAGATCCCAGAACATAGCCCCCTTAATATAGACCATAGACCCCAGACCAGAGGTACACATACTCACCTCGCCCCGTTCCTGTAATCCTCTCAACTCCTGAGCACTGCCATCGCACTCAACGTCCTGACTACAGGAACAGGGAGAGGTGAGTATAATTTAAAGAAGAGTGGGTAAGTATGGAATGGGGTATAGTGAAGTTTGGTAACTCATACATGTCCCATTCATACAGTAGGGGTGAGGAAAGAAAAAAAGAAAAAGCGGACTGTTCGAGGGCGCAGCCGTCAAGTAATCACTCCGTCACCACGTAGGTACGATGTGAAACGGTAAGGAGCAAAGTCCAATGGTGTTCAAAAGTAATTTATTTGCACAGTTAAAACAACGCGTTTCGATGCCGAACAGGCCTCGAACATTCCGCTTTTTCTTTTTTTCTATCCTCACCCCTAGTATATATCTGAACCGCATTTGCTCTCGGATCTGAACTTGGGCTGCAACCTTACCAAACTTTCCATTTCGGTGGTCAATGGATCACGCTCTATTGGATTGGATGTGCTCCCAGCATAACTATACCAGGTCAGCATATTTGACCGCCGTTTCCAACACATATTGTTCTCTTACTGGTTCATGCACTATGTGCCCTTTGTTGTTCTTTTTTGCTTTTCTTGTTTAGCCATTCATACAGTAGTTAGAGTTGTCAGGAACTGACCAGCCTGCCCGGTAGTTGATACCAGGAGCCCGGTGCCAGTGTTACAATTTCCCTAACAATAATGATACCTGAACAGGATCAGCTTCCTCTATGAGGGGTGAACTATCCACTAGACCACCCGGGATGCTTACTTACACTTTCTCTGCCCTAGACCATCAGTAATGATAAAATGACCCCTAATCTGCCCTAGACCACCCAAAATGATAACATTAACCACTACTGCCCTAGACCACCCGAGTTGATACCATTACCCCATATCTGCCCTAGATCACAATGGATGATAACACTACCCCTTATTGCCCTAGACCATCAAGAATGCTGACATTAACCCCTTACTGCCCTAAACCACAGTGGATGCTAATATTACCCCTTATATGCCCTAGACCACCAAGGATGCTGACATTAACCCCTTACTGCTCTAGACCATATGGGATGCGGAAATTTCCCTTCCCTGCCCTAGACCACCAGGGGTGATAACACTAACACCTTAGTGCCCTAGACCACCAGGGGTGATAACACTAACAAATTACTGCCCTAGACCACCAAGGATGCTGACATTAACTTTTTACTGCTCCGGACCATGAGGACTGTGGAAATTAACCACTTACTGCGCTATGATTGTTGCTATGGATAACAAGGCCAGTTTTTCGCTTAAAGAATTTTCATAAATGCGGCACAATTTTAAACAAACAATGTAAAAACGAAAAAAAAAAAGGATAATTAGAATTGGAACTGTTCAATAAAACATGAAAATAAAACATAGAAAACGACAATGGCGTCTCTTTTTTCTCTTCTATAATAAATATAAAAAGGGTTCCCCGGACCATTAAAGGCTTTTCCCCATCTCAAGTGATATAACTATGATATGCCATCACTTTCTGATCAGTGGGGGTCCGATCCTGAGAATGAAGGGGCCGTAGCACTGGCTTAGCCATAGGAATTGAGAATTGGTGTAGTCTTTCTCTAGACAGGTTCCAGATTATCATATGTTCTGGATTATTAGACAGTCATAGAGACTTTTTCAGTAACACAACCTAAAATAGAAATTCTAACATAAAATATGCGATTATCAAGAGATCAGAAATTCTGATTTGGTTTAAACTCATTAAAACTCATTGCAAATGTGATTGGTGAGCCACGCAGAGGAGGGGAATGCGGTGTCCCGCACCTCTATTCCAGCTGTCACTGCCGCTGCCCATCAGTCTTTCACACCTTAAAAAAGTCTGGTCTGGGAAAATGTGGCTGTAACTTTTAATCAGGGTATCTGTTGCCATCATTGTTACTAAGGATTAGTGTCTATCACTCCTAGTGGGGATCTGTTCATGTCATTATTAGGGGGGTGTCTGTGACTGTCACTCATAGTGGGTGTCTAATGCTGTCACTATTAGGGCGTGTCTGTGTCGTCACTGTCTGTTACTGGGGGTCTGTGGATGTCACTATTAGTGAGGGTCTGTGCCTGTTACTATTAGTGGCAGAGCCGGCTCCATGTTTATGTGGGCCCTTTTGCGACACAAACCTAGTGGGCCCCCTTGCGGGGGAACTCACGGCGCAGGAAAATGGCACATTACGTCACTTTGAAGGTACTGCCACACAGCCCCCCTCGTAGGTACTACCACACAGCCCCCTGTAGGTACTGCCATACAACCCCCTCATAGGTACTGCCACGCAGCCCCCCTCCTAAGTAGTACCACACAGCCCCCCTCCGAGGTAGTGGCACACAGCCCCCTCCCTGTGGGTAGCGCCTTTGAGGCTCACTCTAGTGGTGGAATCCCCAGCCAGAGCATTGCCGATGCTCTGGCCTGGGATTCCGCTTAAGGAGGAGCCCCTGAAGTAATTGTCCATATATGGACAGTGACATCAGGGACTTCCTCTAGGAGCGGAATGCTCGACCAAAGTGTTTTCTGCCTGGGGATTCCACTCCTAGAGGGAGCCTCAAAGGCGCTACCTACAGGGAGTGGGGCTGTGTGGAACTACCAGGGAGCAGGGGATTCTTCTCCTATACAGGGGGTCCCTCTAGGAGCGGAAACCTCGGCAAGGGCGTTGGCAATGCTCTGGACGGGGATTCCACTCCTGGAGGAGCCATGATGGCAGCATCAGCACCCGACGGCCAATTGGGCCCCCCAAGGGTAGTGGGCCCCGGCACTTGCCAAGGTTCTCAGGGTGCTAACGATGGCCCTGATTATTGGGGATCTCATGCTGCTACTATTAGTAGGAGTCTGTGGCTGTCACCGTTATTGCGGTCTTTTAGCTGACACGATTACGGCGGTCCTATGAGAATGGAAACTCTATTTGTAAGGAAAAAATGAAACAAAAAGCAACGTATTAAGTATGACAGTAGGGAGCTTGGGCAGGTGGGGGCACTAAAGGACAACACCATTTCCTGTGCTATGGATCTCCAGTGTCCTTATCTCTCCTATGAACAAATTGCGTCCTTTGAATTGCTTTAAAAAAGCTCAAATAACATTTTAAAAAAGAAAAAAAAAAATTCTACAAATTTAAAAAAACAAAATAAATAAAATTCAACCGTATCCAAACCAAAAATGGGTTGGGGGGCCAGTAGATCAGAATCAATATATGGACATCTCTTGTGACTTTCTAGATTATCAAATGCTTATTTCAAGATATTTTCAGTAATCTGTTTTTGTTTTTTTAAATTTGTAACATATTATTTGCTTTTACAAAATATATTAGAATGATTAGTTTCTTATAGATTACATTTTTTTGTTATTTTATCTTTGTTCATTTAATTTAATTGGTTACTTTGCGGTCTACAGAACAATAAAAATAGAAAGTAAGACAATTACTGCCGCAGCAAATACGTCTTAATACTTTTAATCTCCAGACTAGCGGAGCAAGCATTAATATCCCTCGCTTTGCCAGGAGCCAAGCAATGGCCACATGGGATGGAGAGGACAGAGAGGATTAGACGGAGCTGGGTGTGAAAGTCAAGTCCTTGAAACCAGGCATTTCTACAACTCTCCTCACAACTTTATCCAACTTTCCTCCAGTGTAGGAAGGAGATTCATGTTAAGTGGATCGGAGAAAAAACAGTTTACAAAGGCGTATTACAGATTCAATTCTACGCCCATTGCGGTCTCAAATCCCGGTCCGACCACAGGTTAATTTGCAACCATAATGGGCACAGAAATACACCCATATTATGCTCATGGGAAACTGGCCTCATAGGTACATTTATCATTTCAAGCTAAAACATTATGCAAAATATAAAGGAATTTTAAAAAAATAAACCCAAAAAGTTGTAGAAGGTGACATTTCTACAGTCCTACAAAAATATAGGATCACAAGGTTTAGAGACAGTAGGCTAAAATGTTGGGTGCTTAAACCCTTTAAGGGCATGTTCAGCAACTTTTGAAAAGTGTGACAACCCTAAGGTCAAATAATATTTTTGATCTCGCCCTCCAGGTAGGCAGTAAGAGAGAAAAGTGTAGACAGACTGTGGGGACATGAGGTTCTGGTCCCATTAAATAGGCAGGAGCTGATCGGAGAGGATCAAGAAGGCCTGTGTCGGAAAGTCCAATAGCAATGTACCACAGTCCTTCATATAGATAAATAAACCTTATGCAAAAAATCTGGTCCCACCTCTTGAATCCAGATCCCACATGAACTCCTAATCCAACCACATAACAAAGAGGGGATGGCTCAAGCACATGGCTCTCTCCACTGAAGTTTATGGGAGTTACAGAAACAGGATTCTATATGATTGCCAATTGGCCATCAGGTTTCTTAGGAAGTGAGGTCCCAGAGGTGAGCAGTATATGCAGTACCCAGAGAAATAGTGACTGCCACCCGGATGTATAGGGGCCGGATGTATACGGTTATCTGGCGGTCGGCATTGAGGTAATCGCCACGCTCTTGAAATATCCAGGAGACTCCTTGAAGGGCTGGCGTCAGGGAGTTGCATGTGGCGGCAGATGCAAGTGAAGAGGACTACTGGATGGGGAAAAGTGAGAATCTGATCATACTGCATTTATTTAGTGGGTCTGCGGTTTGCATTTTGTGGGGTCTCATCTAAGCACTCTATTTATTCAGGTGGTCTGGTCTACAGTCCCCTTTTATTTTGAGGTGTGCGTACCGATTAACTATCAAAGAGTGTAAAGCTGCAATTTTTTTTACATTAAGCCATGCCTCTAACCCAGCCCAGTCTAGTGTTACTGCGCAGGCATAAAGTAATGGAGCCCCTTAGTGCCCCCACACAATAATTGTGACCCTTTGTGTCCTCTTTGTGGGGCACACAGAAATAGGACTCCCACCTGGTGATGCTGCCCCATTAGTGCCCCCTACCCAGTAAGATGTCCCCTTTGTTCACCCTCACAGTAATGATGCCCCCGTAGTGCCCCTCGCACAGTATGGATTCCCCCATAGTGCCGACACATAGTTAGGATGCCCCTTAGTACCCCTCACACAGTAAGGATGTCCCATTAGTGCAGCCCACACAGTAAAGATGCCTACTTATCCCCCTGCACATGACAGTAACCGTAATCCCAGTCCGTGATTGTGGCTACAGACAGCCACCCGCATTTGTGGTCCGTGCTCCCATTATAAAGTATAGGACATGTCCTACTTTTTGCAGAGCTTTTCTACAGCCTGGACACCTTCCGTAAATATACAGGAAGGTGTCCGTGGGCCGATGCCGATCAAAATTATGGCCTTAGTGCCCCCAACACAGTAAGGATGTCAGTTAGTACTCCCACACACTAAGGATGCCCTTTAGTTCCCCCCAAAGTAAGGATTCCCCCTTATTGCCCCGACACACTAGTGATGCCCCCTTAGTTCTTCCCCACATAGAAATAGTGCCCAATAAATAATACAATTATTACTCACCTTGCCCCGTTCCCACAATGAGCAGATCATTCTGCTTTTTGGCCTAAGGCCTGGGCTTTGTCTGCACCATCCGTAGTGGGTGTCAGCTGTTTGTTAAAGCTGACACTTTTGCTGCAACGGTCAGGATCGTAAATTACTTCTTTTCCCAGGCCTTTAACCCATTAGATTCCACAGCCAATGGCAACCAGGGCATCTAAGTGGCTAGACAAAGAGAGGGGGCTCTCTTTGTCATCCCATCGGTGCCCTTGTGATGATGGTTTGCCATGGCAGCTGGCGGCCTAAAGAAGGCTCCAAGGTCTGCTGTCCATTTATGCCTTTTTGCTAGGATGCCTGTGAATTTTACACATACTGGCATACTACACGGCAATGTATTATGTAAGCAATCAAGCGACTGCAGAGTAAAATTAAATATTCACAAAAAATCCAAAGCAAATAAAACTAATTTCTCCCTTACAAAATGCTTTATTATGTAAAAAAAAAGTAAAAAAAAATACACATAATTGTTATCGCCACAACAACTCTTACAACAGATTTTATAACTAATGCGTTACTTATCGGTGAATGCAATGAAAATAAAATAGCAGGGTTTTATTATCGCCTCACAATCGTACCAATAAAAACAAAAATTTCCCACAAAAAATAAGCCCACATGAATCTCCATCGATGGAAAAATATTAATTTTCTTGGAATGCGACGACACAAAATGAAATATTTTTTTTGTTTTAAAAAGTGTTTTTATTGTGCAAAAATAGTAAGACATAAAAAAAAAAACTATTGTATATAAATTTGGCATTACCGTAATTGTACTGAATTGTACTGACTCGCAGCATAAAGTAACCATGTAATTTATATATTTATACCGCATGGTGAACATCGTAAAAATAAAACCCAAAACATTTAATTGCTGTTTATCCTCCCCCAAAAAATTATCAAAAGTTTTTCAATATATTATATGTACCCCAAAATGGTAACATTGAAAATTACAACTTGACCTGCAAAAAACGCAACCCTTAATACGTTGACGGTAAAATGTAAAAGTTATGGCTCTGGGAATGTAGCGATAAAAAAAGGTGTTGTAAAGGCTCCAATAAAAGGTGTCGTATGGCTCCATTGGCGTCCTTAAGGGGTTAAACAAATACATACTGCACACCAGACTACCGTAATACAGACCTCATACCTCTAAACTAGTACAGATCCAAGATCAGAACCCTAAATACAGACCCCAGACCAGACGTGTATATACTCAACTTTTCCCGTTCCTGCACGTCTCTTCCCTCCCGGGTGCTGCTGCGGATAAATAGCTGGCAAGTATGGTATTAGTTTAGGGGTCTGTATTTAGGAAATCTGGTCTGGGCTTCATATTTAGGGAGTCCGATCTGTGTAAGGTCCCCTTCACACCAGGTTATTGCACTACATTTGACATATGCGCTGGGAAAAGCTCCCGATATTTAACGTAGGCTGTGACGGGTGCCCTATAAATGAGGGGGGAAACTTTGTATCCCGCTTTTCATAATCTCCCTAAAGTCCCTCCTCACTAGTTTACAAGTATGTAATGACCCCTCCCTGGTATGTGTAACTTGAACATAAACGACTGCAACAACATAACAGACTGTAATGCAGACGGACATTGACACCTCAGTCTCCTCATCATCTCTCATATATCTCTCCCTGGTTGTCCTGAAAGTTTGACACTTCTGAAAACTTTTTGATGTTTTTGGGTTAAACTCCCGGATCTGCTGTTTCCATGACGTTCTGAAACTTATTCCATCACTTTTAACACCAATAATAATTTAATAGTGATCGTCCAATTTTATTATCCAAATATTTAATTAAAAGGACATGACACAGAGGCAATCACGGCACCTAATGAGCGCAATCTATGTAATTATTTGACTCTCGATGACTAAGGTTAGACGTACTTAATCTAGATATTTCAGATCTCATTATCTCTAGAAGCGTATTCCTTCGGGATGAGGGAGGGGGAGGATGTCGGCGATGTACCTTAATTTAAAACTATGTAATTATCTCACTTGGATTATATATATAACATTTGTGGAGGGGATAGTTTCAGGCGAATTCCTAGGCAGTTAACAGCGAGGATCGGAGGCTGCCGGTTTTCAGTGTTACACACTACCCTATGGAGTAAGTCAGTATTTGATCAAATTCCGGGACATCACGCTTAAACCTTACACAAGGCATCAGGGCGACAACACATTCATCAGCATGAATTATTGGGCATTCTAAGACAAGGGTGATTGTGTCTGGTAATAGTCATCACTTATCCTAGAGAACATCTTTACGGACGTATAACACGAGAGCGGAGCGCAGTCCTAATGGTCTACAGTATTTGGTGTCATCTTAAAGGAATAATGAGAAAAACCCATTATGTGGAGAAGTTATATTTGACCCAATGTAAAACGGTGGAAGACTTAATTAATGCGAGGGAACACAATTCTTGGTCTCCAGGGGTCTTTTATTCTCACCATCTATATAAAGGATGGACACCATTAATATAAGACAGACACTTTTTTTTCAGAGTGATTGTCTCATCAATCAGGGGTTGTCCCCCCTCTATGAGCCAAGATGAGAACTGCCATAAATGCGGCACTCCTGCTCTATGCCAGACCCGTTCTGTCCTTGTATTACATTGTCAACCTTGAATTTTTTGTATTTTTCTGCTGCAGAGGAAATGTATGGCCAAAAAACCCCAAAAACTTTCCAAGTTAAATCAGGTTGGCTGTCTTAAAGGGGTTGTACAATTTAGAAAACAGATTTTCATACACTCTATTGAGAGTTCTTAGTTAATAGAGGGGGGGGGGGGGGTCCCTCTGTGCAGGATCCTCAACTCTTGGCCAGATTGGAGAGCGGTTATAAAGAGCATCTCTCTGTCTTGAGGACCTGTCCTGCATTACACAGACAACACATGCTCCATTTAATGTTTATGAGAATAATGGAAGTCGGCAATGTACCCAGCGGTTTCCAAAGACACACATTCACATGATCAACCACCACTCTATTCAATGTCCTCCTCACTGAGGTCGAGCAGTGAGGAGCAACGGGGGGGTTCTGGACCCCCGTTCTCGCGATCGTTGGGGGTCTCAGTGATTAGACAATTATTACCTATCCTGTGGGTAGGTGATCATTTTTGATTCTGGTACAACCCCTTTAATGGAGGCACTTAAGGGCGTAGCTTTAAATAAAAAATTGTGTCTTCCTGAAAATCAAAAGTAAGAAAGTGTGGAATAACCGTTCTGCAGAAACATCTCTGAAATATTCCGTAACTTTCAGGAAATGAAAAACGAAATCCTCTAAATCAACTTCTGTCTGAGATAATTATCTTTCCATTTAATTTACTTGAGGTTAATGGTGTGAAGAAGAAAGGTGACTCACAACTTGTCATCGGGGGCACCTTGATCCTCCGCAGCAGCCTCTGGCATCTGAACCGTCCACATCTCCTGAGCTTAGATCATGTTCCAGCAGATAAATGTGCAGGAGATCAATGAAGGTTAAGTGAATGTGACTGACAGGCTCACACAGCACTTACACGTGACCTCTACATCCGTGTTCCTGACCACCAGAGAGGTTCCCGAGACGCGCAAATTAACTTTGTTGAAGTCACGGAGCCAACAACAAGGTGACCAAAGTCTCATGGAAAACATGTGACGTTTCAGCCCTGTGATGGGGTTTACTGTGAGACCTGTCAAGGAGCAGAAAACAATCAACCTCACCGCTATTTACACACGGAGGTACCAAGAGATCCCACAACTTCTAACATCCCGGCCTGAATTATGTCTTATTTACTGTAAGCAAATCGCAGAAGTGTAACGGAAAAGATAAAGAAAATTTAGGAAAATTCCCAGTACAAGAAGAAAAAATTGAATCGGAGGACAAACAATATACACTATATGGCCAAAAGTATGCGGACCCCTGATAATCACATCTATATGAGCTTGTTGGACATCCCATTCCACAACCATGGGCGTTACTAAAAAGTTAGCTATCTTTTGTGACTAAAACAGCCTCCACTCTTCTAGTAAGACTTTCAACAAGATTTCGGAGTATCTATGGGAATTTGAGTTAATTTGTACGGTCAGGCACTGATGTTGGGGGGCTAAGGTCTGGCTCACAGTCGGCATTCCAATTATGCCCAAAGGTATTAAATGGGGTTGAGGTCAGGTTTCTGTGCAACCACTCGAGTTCCTCCGAACCTAACTCCTCACCCCATGTTTTTATATGGCTCGCTGTTTGCACAGGGGCAAAATCATGTTGAAACAGTAAAAGGACAAACCCCAAACTGTTACTACAAAGTTGAAAGCTATAATTGTGTAAAGTTTTTGTATATGCTGTAAAATTAACCTTCACTGGAAATAAGGCCCCAATGCTGAAAAACAGCTCAACCATTATACCTTTAACCAGTGGCGTAGCTAGGGGGTGCAGGTGGGGTATGTTCCCCCCCGGCGCATCTAAGAGGCAAGGTGGGGGGGCGCCAGGGCTGCACCGTCCATGACGGCGGCCTGCTGACTCTCTGAGTGGGTGGCGGTGGCCCTGAAACTAGCCACCCCCTCCTGCACTATAGGCGATGAATGTCCGGGTACATTTCGTGCCCGGCCATTCAGCGCCCTTCAACGACTCAAGCGGCGCGATTACTTCTTTGCGCCGCTTGCGTCATTGAAAGGCACTGATTGGCAGGGCAGAATGACTTGCCCTGTCAATCAGCGCCTTTCAACGACGCAAGCGGCGTGATGACGTCATCGTGCCGCTTGCATTGTTCAACCACAACAGAGCAGCTCAGAAGAGAGCAGGTCTGCATTGCCACCGGACGGCGTGGGAACGGGATTAAGGTGAGTGTGTAAAGTTGTTTTTTTTATCCTAATAAAATTGTGTGACATTATATACAGGGGGTCTCTATCTACGGGGGTCGGCTCTATATACAGGCAGTTATATACAGGGGTGGGCTATATGTGGAGCACTATAGGGGGAGCTTTATGTGAGGTACTATATACAGGCTATGTGCACTGTAGGGGGAGCTATATGTGAGGCACTGTATATACAGGGGTGAGCAATATGTGGAGCACTATTTATAGGGGGAGATATATGCAGGGCAATATCTACAGGGGTGGGCTATATGTTGGACACTATGTACAGGGGTGGGCTACATCTACAGGGGGCTATATACAGGGATGGGCTATATATGGAGACCTATAGGGGGAGCTATATGTGAGGCACTATATACAGGTGTGGGCTATATGTGGAGAACTATTTACAGGGGGATATATATGTAGGGCACTATCTACAGGGGTGGGCTATATGTTGGATACTATATACAAGGAGGGGTGGGCTATATGTGGAGCACTATCTACGGGGGGAGGCGCTATATGTGGGGCACTATCTACAAGGGGGGCTACATGTGGGGAACTATTTTTAGAGGTGGCTATATGTGGGGCACTATATACAGGGGGCTATATGTAGGGCACTATCTACAGGGGTGGCTCTATGTGGGCACTATCTACAATGGTGACTATATGTGGCACATATAGTGCGATTTGCACATAGGGAGCTCGTGAGAATACACTCTGCCGAGATTTTGCAACAAGTAAAGATAGGGAGAGAACCTCCAGCTCACCTGACACACTCCTGTGTGTCGTAGATAGCGCCCGGATCCTCGTGTCGGCACACGGATAACAACAAGGGGAAAGGAGGAAGGTAGGATCCAGCGCTGGGTAGCGTTAAAATGGAAAATGATTTTCCAAGTTTAATTGGTATAAGTTAAAAGGATAGTCCAGTTGTAAGATGTCCCGGGTGTGTAAGAAGTGGGGAGGTGGTATCCTCTAGGCCTACGCGTTTCGGACGACTGCCGCGTCCTTAAACTTGGCTATGGTAGATTTGCAAATGAGCGCGCTGTCAGTTTTATGTTCGGTTGATAGTACAGCTGATTTTTGATGGTGATTGCGTGTCATGGTCAGTTGTGCATTTGGAACGCAAGTGCCGGAAGTGGGTATGAAATGATCGTGGCTTGTTTTACGTTCTTTGGTGTACATTGATGTATGAATTTTTTTTCTAAATTATGCTTTGTATATCAGTTAGGAAACTTCCAAGTAGTATATTATTCAAAAAATCGTGTCAGACTTCATATTTATTACTTTGTTGAATTATTTTGCATTCCAGAACTCGTTTTGGAATATAAGGTAGAAGACGGCAGCCGGCTTGATTAAACTTCCGTATCGGGTGTATTAGACGAAAAAGAATTATGAACTTTTTTTGCTGCAGGTAAGTCTTTGTATGAAAATTAGTTGTGTGTCAATGCATAATGATGAAATTATTACGTATTGGTATTATCTTGGAAGAATCAGAAAAAATCGTATTGCTGTTACTAGAACATGATCTAATTTTAGGCTGTGTATTTGTATATGCAGCTATTTTCATTATGTGTGTCACTGATCATTATATATATATATATATATATGCAGCTGATGTTTTATGTGTATCACCGATCATTCCATATATGTCATTTATTTGTTATATTTTTTATTTTTATTTATTTTTTGTGACACATATATGATGACTGATGATGTGATATTTCTTGACAAGGCGCTCATTGTGTTTGGCGAGGATAGGACGTGAAGGGTGTGGGTAGGACCACAACTTTGACTGATAGGGTAGGGAAACCATACACTGTTGACCAACAAGGGCTGGGTGATGTGAGGGTTGCTATGTACATGGCAATCAGCACATATTATGCATGTACATAATGGGAATATTTATGAAAAATATGTGAGGGTAAAATATAAACCTTGGAGAGACTTAGACTTGGTGACCTAGTATATGTTATGCGCTTTAGAACATATGGATTGTATTGAGGTACATATTTTTATTATTGAATTAATATAGGTACATTAGTTCTTTCTTTAAATTGAGGCCTTCTGGGTATCTTGTGTTTAACCTATAAATCCAGTAAGCTTCCCTTAGCTGAGTTTTATGTTTAATGTCACCACCTCGTTTAGAAGGGTGAATTTTTTCAATGGCATAACAACGAAAGGTTTTGGTAGTTCTATTATGGTGAGAAATGAAATGTTTGGACGCATTATATAGGGGACAGTATTATAGTAGTTATACTCTTGTATATAGGGGCAGTATTATAGTAGTTATATTCTTGTATATAGGGGCAGTATTATAGTAGTTATATTCTTGTATATAGGTGGCAGTATTATAGTAGTTATATTCTTGTATATAGGGGCAGTATTATAGTAGTTATATTCTAGTATATAGGGGACAGTATTATAGTAGTTATATTCTTGTATATAGGGGGCAGTATTATAGTAGTTATATTCTTGTATATAGGGAGCAGTATTATAGTAGATATGTTCTTGTATATAGGGGCAGTATTATAGTAGATATGTTCTTGTATATAGGGGCAGTATTATAGTAGTTATATTCTTGTATATAGGGGGCAGTATTATAGTAGTTATATTCTTGTATATAGGAGCAGTATTATAGTAGTTATATTATTGTATATAGGAGCAGTATTATAGTAGTTATATTCTTGTATATAGGAGCAGTATTATAATAGTTATATTCTTGGAAATAGGAGCAGTATTATAGTAGTTATATTCTTGTATATAGGGGCAGTATTATAGTAGTTATATTCTTGTATATAGGGGCAGTATTATAGTAGTTGTATTCTTGTATATAGGAGCAGTATTATAGTAGTTATATTCTTGTATATAGGAGGCAGTATTATAGTAGTTATATTCTTGTATATAGGGGCAGTATTATAGTAGTTATATTCTTGTATATAGGGGCAGTATTATAGTAGTTGTATTCTTGTATATAGGAGCAGTATTATAGTAGTTATATTCTTGTATATAGGGGGCAGAATTATTGTAGTTATATTCTTGTATATAGGGGGCAGAATTATTGTAGTTATATTCTTGTATATAGGGGGCAGTATTATAGTAGTTATATTCTTGTATATAGGAGGCAGTATTATAGTAGTTATATTCTTGTATATAGGAGGCAGTATTATAGTAGTTATATTCTTGTATATAGGAGCAGTATTATAGTAGTTATATTCTTGTATATAGGAGCAGTATTATAATAGTTATATTCTTGGAAATAGGAGCAGTATTATAGTAGTTATATTCTTGTATATAGGGGCAGTATTATAGTAGTTATATTCTTGTATATAGGGGCAGTATTATAGTAGTTGTATTCTTGTATATAGGAGCAGTATTATAGTAGTTATATTCTTGTATATAGGGGGCAGTATTATAGTAGTTATATTCTTGTATATAGGGGCAGTATTATAGTAGTTATATTCTTGTATATAGGGGCAGTATTATAGTAGTTATATTCTTGTATATAGGGGCAGTATTATAGTAGTTATATTCTTGTATATAGGGGCAGTATTATAGTAGTTGTATTCTTGTATATAGGAGCAGTATTATAGTAGTTATATTCTTGTATATAGGGGGCAGAATTATTGTAGTTATATTCTTGTATATAGGGGGCAGAATTATTGTAGTTATATTCTTGTATATAGGGGGTAGTATTATAGTAGTTATATTCTTGTACATAGGAGGCAGTATTATAGTAGTTATATTCTTGTATATAGGGGCAGTATTATAGTAGTTATATTCTTGTATATAGGAGCAGTATTATAGTAGTTATATTCTTGTATATAGGGGGCAGAATTATTGTAGTTATATTCTTGTATATAGTGGGCAGAATTATTGTAGTTATATTCTTGTATATAGGGGGCAGAATTATTGTAGTTATATTATGGTGCATAGGGTGTAGTGAAAATATTGAGTATTATTGTATTTATTTTCTTCTTGACTATGTAGACACTACCTTATTCTGGAGCTTCCTTTTAATTTCTAGCCTAAACCGCATCACACTGTACGCACAATTATTATATGAGTATTTTCACCATATCTTCATTTTCATTCATATTTTTCATCTCTTCGCTGTATAAGCTTGACTGCTAATTGGATGCCGCATATCTGGTGATGTGTATTTGTGTAATGAGGGGGCGGGTGAGGCCTAAGGAGATGAAGACCCTATATCAAGGTGTAGAATTATTAGGCAGCTGGTTTTCCTCTAGCAGAAATGGCTAAAAAACGACTTGAAAACTCTCAAAAGAGTTGTTAAGAGTTTTTCAGCGGGATGCAGCGCTCTTAAAATTGCTCAGATATTGGGGGCGATCACAGAACCATCAAACGTTTTGTTGCAAATAGTCAACAGGGGCACAAGAAACGTGTTGAGAATAAAAACCGCAAATTAACCGCCAAAGATTTGAGAAGAATGAAACGTGAAGCGACCAGGAACCCATTATCCTCCAGTGCTTCATATTCCAGAACTGCAGCCTCCCCGGAGGGGCCGGAAGTACAAGGAGTTCAGTGCTCAGAGACACGGCCGGGGTAATGAAGCCTGAAACCCGACCACCTCCGAACAAGACGTCAAGACTGGGCCAAGAAATATCTGAAGTCGGATTTATCAAAGGTTTTAGGGGCTGATCAGATGAGAGGGACTCTTGACGGACCAGATTGATGGGCCCGTGGCTGGATCTGTAACGGGCACAGAGCTCCACTACGACTCAGACGCCAGCACGGGGGGGGGGGTGGGGTAATGCTATGGGCCGGTATTATTAAAGATGAGCTAGTTGGACCTTCTCGTGCTAATGATGGACTAAAAATCAACTCCCAAACCTACTGCCGGTTTTTAGAAGACACTTTCATCAAGCAGCGGAAAAGGAAAAAGTTGCATCTCAAGAAAACCAGGATTATTATGCAGGACAATGCTCCATCGCATGCATCGAAGTCTCCACTGCAGGGCGAGCCAGTAAAGGGTTAAAGATGAGAGAATAATGACACGGCCCCTTCCTCACCCGACCTAAACCCTAGTGAGAACTTGTGGGACCTTCTTAAGCGGCAGATATCTGGTGAAGGAGAACAGTCCACCCCTCTGATCAGTGTCTGGGGGGGCTTTGGTTGCTGCGGCACAAAATGTTGATCGTCAACAGATGAAGAAGCTGACGGACTCCATGGATGGACGGCTTGTGACGGTTATTGAATAGCAGGGTGGCTATGCTGGGCACTGATTGTTTTTTTTGGGGGGGAAATGGCAGAAATGTTTATTTGTAAATTTTGAGTTCTTTGTTTATTATTTTCACTTTAAGGCTATGTTCACACGGAGTATTTTGCAGGAGGAATATCTGCCTCAAAATTCAGTTTGGAAGGTTGAGGCTATGTTCATGAGTATTTTGATGAGTTTTTTGACGCGGAAACCGCGTCACAAAACTCGTCAAAAAGGGCCCGAAAATGCCTCCCATTGATTTCAATGGGAGGCGTCTGCGTCTTTTTCCCGCGAGCAGTAAAACTGCCTCGCGGGAAAAAGAAGCGACATGCCCTATCTTTCGGCGTTTCCGCCTCTGACCTCCCATTGACTTCAATGGGAGGCAGAGAAAGCGTATTTCACGGTGTTTTATGCCTGCGGCGCTCAATGGGGCGAAATGGGGTTTTGGAGGCGGAAACCGCCTCAAGATGGGTCATGTCGCTTCTTTTTACCGTCCAACTCCCATTTAAATCATTTGGAGACATTTTCGGGCGTTTTTTGACGAGTTTTGCGGAGCGGTTTCCGCGCCAGAAAACTCGTCAAAAAACTCAGTGTGAACAGGGCCTAAGGCCTCGTTCACACTGAGTTTTTTGCAGGAGGAAAATTCTGTCTCAAAATTCTGTTTGGGATTTTGAGACAGATTTTGAGGCGTTTTATCGCTGCGTTTTTCGCTTGCGCCCATTGAGTGCAACGGGCAAAAAACTCAGCGAAATATGCTTTCTCTGCCTCCGATTGATGTCAATGGGAGGTCAGAGGCATAAATGCGCGAAGATAGGGCGGTTTCCACTCCAAAAAGCTCGTCAAAATACTCCATGTGAACAGGGCCTAAGAAGCCAAAGCCTCACTTTTACTTTCTTAATTATTCAGGTTTGAGGTTTATTAACATTTTGGATTGACCGACAGCTCTGTAGTTGTTCAATAATAAAATGAATCCTCAAAAACACAACTGTGCACACAATGTACATACATACAAGCTGGGAGAACTAACCGTCCGGTCGGAAATTAAAACCCGACTTGAAGTTTTTCTCAGCTTGACGACGTGTAGCTCACATTGAAATGACCCGTTACAAAGTCCTGATGCCAGGTGAGATAGAGTCAATGATCACAGGCGATAACTTAATGTTTAATGAGCAAAATTATTGTTATCAGGGAGCCTGTGCGGCCGGAGAGGACGGAGATTATGCCAGGCAAATCTAATTAACATCCTTAAGCCGGGCGATGGACAAGGATGATTACTTCGTTATGGGATATTTAGACGTTGCCGAGCACATTCCCTCATGTTGTGTATGTAATAGATCAGATGAAGTGGTGGAGCAGCCATTGAATTGCATTGCTGTCCATGCTGATGACTTCCTGACCTTGGTTATTGAAACTTTTGCTTACGGCTATTACTTGCAGAATACTTTTTCCATTTCTCCTGATCTTCTGGAGGAGGATGACGATATTGCAGTTTCTTACGCTTTTTTGTTCCTGAAAAGTAATTTTTTTTTGTATAAGACACAATTAATCTTATTGTTTGTGCTGAAGCTGAAAATATTTCCAGGACATCATAGTGTTTAGCTTTATATCAGAGCCTATATTTCAGTATGAGTTTGTATTGGCAAATTAAAAGGCGATGTGCAGCAAAATAAACTTAATATGACAGAAAATGATGAAGGGTGCTGGATTGTGCACTCGGACCAGAACTACCTTATAGTGGTGATTCTATTGTTACTGCTGCCGGTGATGAAAGTGAAATGGAAAGCACCCCCTATTAAAGGGGTTGTCCACTACCGGACAACTGATGACCTATCCACCGGATAGGTCATCAGTATATGATCTATGGGGGTCCGACAACTGGACACTGCACCGATCAGCTGCTCCGGTGGCCTGCGGGATTCAGATGTCATTGGACAGTATGCAATGTACAGAGCCAGAAGCAGTTGGCTCCGTACATTGCTGTCACGTTGGGTTCGCAGACCCACTGGACCGTACAGCGTTGACGGTATGGCAGCTGGCCAACAGGGCGCAGGTCACAGTCTATAGTTCGTATAGGGTGCCTGTGGCAGCTCGGACAGTAGCAAGGCAGGCTCGACTGGGACTAGGCAGCAGGCAGACGTCAGTAGTGCTGCACAGCACAATTACAGCTCAGCACGGCACTTGATCAGGATAGCATGGGATACAGGATACAGGTACGGGAAACACTGGGAACTGGAAGACACTAGGAGACTATTTGCATAGACAAACTTTGGGTACGACAACAACGCTCAGGCATGGGAGGAAGGGGCTGGGCCCTTCTTATAGTCCAGGGGACTCATGGGCTAATTATACATTAAAGTCCGGAGCGTGCACTGCCCCTTTAAGAGCGGGCACGAGCGTGAGTGCGCACCCTATGGGACCCGGCTGAGGTGAGCGGAAGCGAGTGCTGATATCTCCTGAGGAGGAGACTGGGGCCAGCGCTCGCAGACCCATGGCTGCGGCCGTCAGGAGGTGAGTGAACCTGACGGCCCGCGGCCATGGACATGACAGTATCCTCCCTCTTACGCCCCCTCTTCTTGGGACCAGAGCGAGAGAGAAACTTCTTTAGAAGGGTAGGAGCATTGAGGTTCTCCTCTGGCTCCCAGGACCTCTCTTCAGGACCAAACCCCCTCCAATCCACCAAATAAAAAGTCTTTCCTCTTACTTGCTTGGTGTCCAAGATCTCCTTAACCTCGAAGGTGTCTGAAGGGCCGCTGGAGGCAACCGCAGGGCTAGGAGTCTTGGTAAAGCAGTTCAGAACCATTGGTTCCAGGAGAGAGACATGGAAGGAGTTGGGGATCTTGAGGGTAGGAGGCAGCCGAAGCTTGTAGGCGACAGGGTTGATCTGCTGTAGGATCTCAAAGGGTCCGAGGAACCTGGGAGCAAATTTGTATGATGGCACCATCAGTCGAATATTCCTAGAGGACAACCAGACCTTCGTGCCAGGAAGAAACTGAGGAGGTTCTCTTCTCCTTGTGTCCGCCTTCCGGTTCATGCGGTCGACCGCCAGCAGGATGGAGGATCAAGTCTGCTGCCAGATCTGAAGAAAGTCCCTAAAAGCAGTGTCAGCAGCAGGTAACTCGGATGTATCAGGCACCGGGAGACAAATTCGTGGCTGTTGGCCATAGACAACAAAGAACGGTGTATTCCTTGTGGACTCGCTGGTGTGATTATTGTAAGAGAGTTCAGCCCACGGAAGCAACTGCACCCAGTCATCATGCTGCCTGGAGATTAAGTGGAGTAGGTAGTTCTCCAAGATCTGATTGATCCTCTCGACCTGACCATTGGACTGAGGATGGTAGGCCGAGAAAAAGTCCAACTTTACACCTAGGAGTCCACAGAGGGCTCTCCAGAACTTCGAGGTGAACTGAACCCCCCGATCAGACACAATATGCTGCAGCAAGTCGTGCAGGCAGAAGATGTGTTGGATGAAAAGCTTGGCCAGTTGAGGAGCAGAAGGAAGACCGGTCAGAGGAACGAAGTGGGCCATCGTTGAAAATCGATCCACCACCACCCAGACAGTAATGCATCCAGCAGAGAGAGGCAGGCCAGTGAT
This sequence comes from Rhinoderma darwinii, assembly GCF_050947455.1. NCBI lineage: Eukaryota > Metazoa > Chordata > Amphibia > Anura > Rhinodermatidae > Rhinoderma > Rhinoderma darwinii. The sequence goes on from NC_134688.1 coordinate 473,294,725, forward strand.
AAAGTTCATAGCTATATGCTGCCAGGGAGCATCGGGCACAGGCAATGCCTGGAGCAGACCAGCAGGTCTGGAGTGAGCGACCCTGTTAGCTGCACACACTGAGCAGGAAGAAACATAATGTCTTTGGGCAGCGTGGGCCACCAGAAATGACGGGTAATCAGATCTCGGGTGTTACGGGTCCCCACGTGACCTGCCAGTGACCTCTGTCAGCCAGGCGCCCAAAAGTCCTCCCCTAAGGAACGTTTCCAACTTGCAGGGGGTTGACAGAGACAATGCAAGACGGATCAATAATGTTCTGTGGAATTTCCATGGTGTCTTCTGTCTCGAAAGACCTGGACAAGGCATCGGCCCTCATATTTTTGTCAGTCGGGCGATAATGGAGCTCAAACTGGAACCTGGTAAAGAACAGCGACCACCTGGCCTGACGAAGATTCAGCCGTTGGGCCGTCTGGAGGTAGGTGAGATTCTTGTGGTCCGTAAAAATTAGGATGGGATGAGCTGCACCCTCTAGTAGATGTCTCCACTCTTCCAGGGCCAATTTGATGGCCAGTAACTCCCGATCCCTAATCGAGTAGTTGCGTTCTGCGGAAGAGAAGAGCTTAGCGAAATATAGACATACCATTGACTTGCCCTTGGAACCTCTCTGGAACAGGAGTGCACAGGCACCGACAGAGGAGGTGTCCACCTCCAACGAGAACTGTAGAGAAACATCTGGATGATGGAGCATAGAGGCTGACGTGAAGGCACTCTTCAGGCTATTGAATGCGGACTCTGCCTCAGGAGTCCACACCTTGGCGTTCATGCCCTTCTTGGTGAGGTTAGAGATAGGAGATGTCAGTGAGGAGAAGTTTTGGATGAACTGTCTGTAAAAATTGGCGAATCCCAAAAAAGCGCTGTATGTCCCTCAAGCCTTGGGGGCGTGGCCATTCCAGGACTGACTTTACCTTCTCAGGATCCATCTTGAGACCTCCATTCGAGACGATGTAGCCCAGGAAGGGTAGAGCATCTCCCTCAAACACGCACTTCTCCAACTTAGCGTACAGATGAGTCTCCCTTAACCGCAGGAAAACTTGACGGACATGTTTCTGATGAGTCTTAAGAGCTGGAGAAAAAATCAAGATGTCATCAAGATAGACTACTACACAAACATAGCGGAGTTCACGGAAGATGTCATTAACGAACTCCTGGTAGACTGCGGGAAAATTACACAGGCCGAAGGGGATTACTTTATATTCATAGTGTCCATCACGGGTGTTAAATGCAGTTTCCCATGCGAATCCGGATTAGGTTGTAAGCCCCACGCAGGTCTAGTTTGGAAAAAATCTTGGCACCACGTATACGATCAAATAGTTCTGAGATCAATGGCAACGGATACTTATTTTTCACCGTGATCTGGTTGAGACCCCGGTAGTCGATACAGGGACGCAGAGAACCATCCTTTTTCTTGACGAAGTAGAACCCGGCTCCTGCCGGGGAGGAAGACTTCCGTATGAAGTCCCGCTCCAAGTTCTCTTTAACATAGGCGGACATGGACAGAGTCTTTGGTAAGGAGAGAGGATATACCATACCACAGGGAAGGGATGCACAAGGAATCAGCTCGATAGAACAGTCAAACACCATGTGGGGGGGGGGGCAGCGTCTCTGCCTCCTTCTTGCTGAAGACGTCCGAAAATGCAGCATATTGACCAGGCAATCCTGCCACTGACTGAGGCAGAAGAGGCTGAGCCAAACAAATCTATCCCAGGCAACGGTTGTGACACTCGGGACCCCACTGGAGAACCTCTCCAGAGTTCCAGTCCAGGACAGGGCATGCAGTCGGAGCCAAGGCAGGCACAGCAGCACAGGGTTAATGGCCTTGGACAAGACAAAGAACGATAGCAGCTCGGAGTGGAGAGCTCCCACTTGGAGCCTCAGCGGCTTGGTCACAGCTATAACTGGATCTGGCTGAGGTAGTCAATTTACCGATGCAAGCATCAACGGTCTCTCCAGAGGGGTGGTGGGTAATTGAAGATCCACCAGGTCTCTACAAATGAAATTAGCAGTGGATCCAGAGTCCAGATACGCAGAGACCCGATGCGTTTTCTCGCCGGACACTATGGTCACAAGTATGGACCATTTAGACGGAAGTCCTCTCTTACCCAAGGTTGTCTCTCCTACCAACCAAGGCTTTGGTGCTTTTGGGGACACAGATGCACAAGATGGCCAACGAGGCCGCAATATAGACAGAGTCACGAAGTGCGTCTGCGTTGTTTCTCCTGGGTAGATAGCTTACACTGGTCCATCCTCACAGACTCCTTAGGGGGATCAGCATCTGATGACAGCAGAGGTTGTTGCAAGGATGGGGCCGGACTAGGAAGGCCTCCCTCCCGACGAGTTTCTTGGAGCCATTCTTGGATCCTCGTATCAATCCAGGCAGCCAGAAGGATGAGGTCATCCAGGGTAGACAGTAGATCTCGGGCGGCAAGTTCGTCCTTAATCTTAGGAGACAGTCCCTGCCACAATGTAGCCACTAGGGCCTCATTGTTCCACAACAGTTCTCCCGCCAGGGTGCGGAAGTGGATGGCGTACTCGTCCACGGAGGTGTTTCATTGGCGTAGGTTTAGCAAGGAAGCCGCTGCAGAATTGACTCGTCCAGGCTTCTCAAACACCATGCGAAAAGTCCGGAGGAAGCCCTGGAAGTCACGGGTCTCTGGTCCTTGTCTCTCCCAGATAGGATTCGCCCATGCAAGAGCCTTGCCAGTGAGGAGAGAGATGATGAAACGACCCTTGGCCGTCAGACAAAAATGCACTTGCATACAGACTGAAGTGGATCTGGCACTAGTTCAAAAATCCATGACAGGTACCTGCATCTCCATCATAGCGGTCAGGAAGTGGCAAAGAAAAACGGGGATCAACACTGCCAGGAGGTGTAGGCTGAGGATCAACACTGTCAGGAGGTGTAGTAGGGGGAACAACAGCTTGTGACATCATCTTGGTCTTGGATCGACCAGCGGGGTCCATGGCCTGAGCGTACTGTCACGTTGGGTTCGTGGAGCCACTGGACCGTACCGCCTTGACGGTATGGCAGCTGGCCAACAGGGCGCAGGTCAGAGTCTATATTTCGTATAGGGTAACTGTGGCAGCTCTGACAGTAGCAAGGTAAACTCGGCTGGGACTAGGCAGCAGGCAGACGTCACGACTACAGCTCAGCACGGCACGGCACTTGACCAGGATACCACGGGATACAGGATACAGGTACGGGAAACACTGGGAACTGGAAGATACTAGGAGACCATTTGCATAGACAAACTTTGGGTACGACAACAACCTTACGAGACCCGGCCGAGGTGAGCAGAAGTGAGCGATGGCGTCTCCTGAGGAGGAGACTGGGGCAAGCGCTCGCAGACTCATGGCTGCGGCCGTCAGGAGGTGAGTGAACCTGACGGCCCGCAGCCATGGACATTACAATTGCAAAGCGGCCGTGCTGCAGAACTACAGTTCTGCTCCTATTCACTTGAATACTGCAGCTCGGCCACTAATACATGACCGGTGGCAACTGCTTCCGGCATGGACGTCTGGTGACCGGAGGCGATCAGTCAACTGATCGGTGCAGGGTCCGAGTGTCGGATCCCCACAGATTATACATATACTGATGACCTGTCCGTTGGATAGGTCATCAGTTGTCCGGTAGTGGACAACCCCTTTAACGCCCTCACCAGACAACTGTATCCTTTGAACCTCAATTGGTTTGGTGCTGGCTAAACTGAGGTGCGGAGTCTAAGGAATATTTCCCCATTCTTCACCCTAGCACAACCGCAAGGAGGTGTGGACTTTCTCATTTATGTGAGGGCTCCAGGGTAGTCACCATGTAGCTTAGATGAAGGTTATAGCAATTTTGGTAAAAGATGGAAGGCCCTTTAAGGGAATAAAGTGAACCATCAAAAACGAATAAAATGAAAGTACTCTCGGGCAGTTGGTAGGATCATGATGAAGTTGAACTCAAAGGCCTATAAGGAAATAGGAGAGACTGGAGGAGCACTGTAGGTCTAGCATAGGTGACCTTGTTATGACACAAACTGGACAGAATCTAACGAAAGACCTGCAATCCCACATTAGGCAAGACCACCAGAAGGCTCTATGAACTAAATCAGTGTTTTTTCTTATTCCTCCGTGGCTGGCAAGAAGAAAATTCTGCATCTAGCAGGTTACAGAAGGAGAAGAGACAAGAGGAGAAGGAGGACTCACAAAGTTCTTAGTTAGTTCAGAGGCATATTGTGAGAAAAATTGCTTAAGAAGGGTTATCAGGTCAGAAAAGGTAGAAATAAAAGTCTTCCCCTGTAAAATCGGAACGTCCGTGTGATGAAAGATTGAATCCGTAGAGTGCAAATGGGATAACAGATCCTGGGCCCACCGAGCCTGACGTGGTCGTAATCTGTTGTCAGTTCCAGGATTTTCTAGATATTTATGGTCGGATGAGCCATTATAATGGGTGTCGCCAGTTTGATAGCAGAAAGTTCCCTATCTGCAACATCAGAATTTTATTCTGAAGCTAATTCTTTGAAAAGAAGGTGATAGGGTGCATAAGGCCTTATGATCCCACTGTCTGTGAAAGGATAGCTCAAACCGCTCGTTCAGAGACGTCTACCTCGACAATGAAAGGTAAAGAAGGATCTGGGTGGATCTTAGTAAATGGAACTGTAGTAAATCTGCGATGACAGTCATCAAAAGTAGTGAGGAACCATATAACTGGTCAGAGTGGTCAATGGTTGACAATAGAAGAGAAGTTGTAAATACATTTTTATTAGTAGTTTGAAAAGCCTTAAAATCTGTCAACCTGCTTTTGACTTGAAGGGATTGGCTTCGGCCACACAGCTGGCACCTTCAAAGAATAAGACGCCCCTTACTAGGCAGGGCAGGTCGAGTTGGGCATTGGTTCATGATCAGGAGAGGTTGAAGGTGGCTCTTGAAGAGGTTGTTGGAGGAACTAACCATGTGGAACAGAATTGGTTCAAACATTCCTGAGGTCACTCACAAAGTCAATGACCCACCTGGATGAATAGCTGTACCAGAACTACCAGGGACTCCAGAAAAACCTGTGCAAGCTAGTTCATCCATAAGTTGGTTGCTTTGTCCCCATACAAAAATTGAAACATGAGTGTAGAGTCATTCCATTGTGTTTCGGCAGCAATTCTCCAAAATTCTATGATATAGTCTTCCACAGGCCTTGGCCCCGGATGTAAGGATCTAAGCTATCCTGTTCCAGAATATTTTCTGCCTTTCAGCAAAGTAATAATGGAGACCACCTTCACCTGGATGGTTTGACAGGTACTGGGCTTAAGTTACAAAAGCAAGTGGCAGCTGTAGATAAAAGGTTGGAAGTACTTTCAGCCACGAGAAAATATCTCTAGTATGGGTACCTTTGGTTCAGGAGCAAGAGGCATGGCTGGTTGGGGTACAGGGGAAGGTTCAGCAGAAGAGACCTCAGCATACTGAAATTGCAGGACCTCTCATCATAGTTTCACATATTTACATTCCAATTCTTTAAGAATAACAGCCATACCAGCTACCCGCTGTCTTAGTCCAGTCAGTGCCCTCGCAACTTCCCTTGTCTCCATACTGTGTCACTTGTTGTGGGCTAATTCTACTATAATGTTCAGTATTTGACTATAAGCCCAAGAGGGTACCTGGATGCTGGTCCCTGGCTAGACTAGAACTTGGTTAATGTCTCAGGGGTGTTAAATATAGCGTAAATGAACTGTACTTCAATGACACCATTCAGACTCGTCGAAGAAGGAGTTGTGCTCCAGCAAAATAGAGGTTTGGCAAGGATAATGAATGGCTGAGACCGTTATTGAGTCGGTGCAGACTAACCTAGGGTTGCAGAGTCTAAGGAAACTTTTGTTCTTCACCCCCTAAACCCAGTACGAATCCCAGGTTGTGGTTTCTAGAATAGTCCCAAACAGACAGTAGGGTTTCAGATGGCAGGTTGGAAAAGTATAGAGGTCAAACAGATTCAGTTCGGTAACATGCGGGCAACGTCAGGTCCAGTAATCAGTATCAGAAGACATAGTCGGGTCAAAGGTCGGTACACAGATTATTTGGATCAAGCTGAGTCAAAATTAAAGCCGGTTCAAACATAGGAAATCACAGAGAGGAACATGAAAAATGCCAGGAAACTCATCACCAGGGTTGAGAACCAAGCAAGGAACTCCAGGAGCCATTTACCTTTAAGGTCTCCAACCGATGACGTCATCCGCCGAGGCCGAGCCTTGATCTCCCAGCAGAAATGCGCACAGTACAGATAAGGAAACTGTGGCATTCCCTAAAGGAATGCCAAGGTCCAGAATGAGCCGTGGAGCAGATGGAACACAGCGGCGTGGCAGTGATTGTGTTCCCTGACATTAATGAGTTAATCAGCACAGAAGGTTGGACCTACAAATTACATAATAAAGTTGGAGATTCACTTTAAAGTCAATACTGTTTATACTCATTGTAGACCCCACAGTGCCAAACTCCTTGTAGTGACTTTAGGACCAACCTCGTAGCAATTCCCATAGGGCTAACCTCACAATAGTCCCCATGATCCGAATTAACTCCATCCCGACATTTGACGTATCCATACGCCAAAGTCGGGTAGGGGAAGTATGAAGCGGGCTCACGGAGTGAACCCGCTCCATACGATGCTGGTGTTGGCTTGTAGGAGGAACTACCGCGGTTGGTACACAATGAACAAGACACACCTTCTAGTTGAGCAACTTCTTTACTGCGGAGAGCAATTAACAATAACTTATTTTCTATGGAGCAGACAGGAAACCTGAGGTTGAGGACTTCGATCCCGCTGGAAGTCCCCCGGAGAGAGGTTGTGCCTGACCCCACGTTGCCGGCTTGGCTAAGGAAACGCCGCTGTCAGTCACGGCGGGAGCTACCCGCTACTGCCAGCCTACCCTAGGGTAAGAGTCACACTCTCGGCCCACGGGTCGCGTCGTGGGAACCAGCGACTAATGTACCTACTAGCACCGTCACGGGTCCTTGCGGAGCTATCCGCTACCTTTCATAACAAACCCTCTCTCTCCTCAGTCGGTGGTCCGCACGGTGGACCCCCTAGGACGCAACTGAACTGGCGGGCTGACGCTACGAGTTACACGAAGTCCAGCCAATAGTCCAACCAAGTCCCGTCAACCCGACCGTTCCTTCTGTCTGCTCCCGCTCCAACAAATTTCATAAATAACAGTTTGATGCAAGGTTACATGCGGTGCTTCATAAATAACAGTTCCATGCAGGGTTACATGCGGTGCTCATAAATAACAGTTCCATGCAGTGTTACATGCGGCGTGTTAGCAATAACAGCTCCATGCAGGGTACTAGGCCTAATTCAGGCTACAACAGCCGAAGTTAGTGTAAGGATAGTCTTTCAAGTACTTGGTAACCAGGGTAGGCGCGGACCGTACTACACGTGGAGAGTCAGGTAGTGCTGCGGCTATGGGACTTTGCCTGGGGAGGTCTGAGGGTCCTAGTGGGTTACGTGTGTGTGTGTGGCTGGTACCTGTAGTGGATGCTGAGGCTCCACTCCACTCTCCTGCTCAGGCAGTCCTTCGTTAGGTGCACTCCTGCCAGTCCGTTCCTCTGCAGGGAGGCATGTTCCTCCTCACAATCTCCTCCTGCTGACACACCGCGGATCCTCTTTTCTGCAGCTGCAATTCCAGCAGCCTCTACCGCCTCTCCTCTTCTCTCCCTAAGACTCGGCTCCTCTCTGCTCCTTTCTCCTGTTCTCTTCCTCGCTCTTGTTCCTTCTTTTCCCACACTCTCTCTCTCCTCCTTCCTGCTTTTCGCGCCACACACCGCTCCGGCCCCCTACTTCCCGCGCTTCCCTTTCTCGCTCCAGTCCCGCCGCGCTCCAGTCCGCCCTCCTCCTTCTTCGGCGCAGGCGTCATGGCTGACGGCAGGGCGGCCGTTGCCATGACGCCCAAGACGCTCCTTCGTCCGGAGCTGCGGCCACTTCAGCCGCCCTACAACTTGGCCCTCACTGTCCTCCGGAGAGAGGTAAGCAGGGAAGCACCCTTACAGGCTGTATGTTACAGCCGACACTTCAGAGTAACGAGCGGCATCGTGCTCGAGTGCGACTCCGCTTGTTTAACTCGTTAAATGCTGCGGTCAATAGAAACCGCAGAATTTAAATCGTTAGAGCAGGGCAACCCCCTCTAACAGCTCATCGCGCCCCCCGCAATGCAATCACGGGGGGGCGATGGTTGCTATGGCTGCCTGGGGGCCTAATGAAGACCCCCAGGGCCGGCCTGTCAGAATCACGATATACTGCAATACATTAGTATTGCAGTATATCGTGCAAGCGATCTGAAAAAAAAAAATGAACATAATTGGTATCGCAGCGTCCGTAAAAGTCTGAACTATTACAATATATCATTATTTAACCCGCACGGTGAACGTTGTAAAAAAAAAAAATTGTAAACGCCAGAATCTCTATTTTTTGGTCACCTAATCTCCCACAAAAAATAAAATAATAAAGAGTGATCAAACCGTCGCATGTACACCAAAATGGTATTATTAAAAACTACAGCTTATCCCGCAAATAATAAGCCCTCATACCACTTAATCAACGGAAATATAAAAAAGTTACGGCTCTCAGAATTTGGCGACACAAAATAAATTTTCTTTTACACACTTAGGTTTTTACTTGTAAAAGTAGTAAAATATAGAAAAAACAATATATATTTGGTATCGCCATAATCGCATTGACCCACAGAACAAAGTTAACATGTTGTTTTAATTGCACAGTGAATTCCGTAAAAACGGCGCGCAAAAAGCCATGGAGGAATCGCTGTTTTTTTCATTTTTTACCCCACAAATAATTTTTTCCCATTTCCTAGTACATTATATGGCACAATAAATGGCGCTACAAAAAACTACAACTCGTCCCGCAAAAATCAAGCCCTCATAGGACTATATCGACAGAAAAATAATGACGTTATGGCTTTTGGAAGGTGGGGAGGAAAAAACGAGAATGAAAATCTGAAAAAGGGCTGCGGCGGGAAGGAGTTCAACATGAATTGTTATTATTATTATTGATGATGATGTTTTTTCCATTTTTATTTTAGAGCATTTTTTATGCAGACAGGTTAATTTTTAGTCCTAATAAATAAAATGGAAGAATCTTATTCTTTGATATATCTGCCGCACATGCCAACCTGACATCAAACTTTATAACGTTATATATATCACCAAACGTGTTTCCGGGACGGGAGGAAATCTTGGGTGTCGCGTTTTATCCTGTGTAACCCTCGTTTTCCGTACATCTATCAAGCGACTGTATGATGCTCTCATGTTTGCGCCGAGGAAGAAGTGAACAGCTGGTCTCTGTGCTGTAACGGGTAAGCATCCGAGCGTTGCCGAGCATCTATATGTTAGCAATAATTAGCAGAAATGTAAGGTTTTATTTCAAGGAGTCCACAGAAAACTTCAAACTGCCACGAACGCCATTAACAAGGAATAGAGAAGACAGCAAGTTAAATAAAAGTCTAATTAGCCGGCGCGACGGAGATAGAAATGTACTCCGCTGCGTGCTCTTTATTGGCAAGCAAGGATTTTACATTCAGGATTTACAGATCTGGAGAAGTGAGATTTCTTTTTTTATTCTCCTTCCTTGTGGCTTCAGTTGTTTGTACTTTTTAGCCAACAAGATCCAGAACATTCTGAAACATGTAACGGAAGGGTTAAAAAGAGAAGGAAACGTTGAGCCGAACCATCCTAACGGGATGATCAGGAGATTGATTCTGTAATATTAGGGAATTAAATAGATGCTCCAACACATACAGAGAAGTTTAATAGTTTATTGTATTGTATGGAAAATTATGAGATGAGTGGCGCCAAGGACTCATGTGCCAACTTCTACTTCTTGTATAGACTCATTCAATGAAAGAGTCTATATTGCCAGAGGGAGCTAGCAAGTGAGATCTCTTGACATATAAATGGATTAGTCTAAAGAGCTAAAATGTGATGCAAATGGCAATGTCCACGCAACCGGCAGCAGCTGACACCACGTGAACCTTCTTGGTGCAAAAATAGCTGTAGGAAGCAGAATAAGAGCAAAATGATGCAAAAATGAACCGTTCTAGGCAGCTGGAAGGAGCCGGTATGAAGGAATCTTGGCACAAAAATGAATGAGGCTATGAATCTTTAGGAAGCTGATACTACACAGCCAGAACGGAAAGATAAGAGCAAAAAAAGGGGGAGAAGAAAGTGGCGCTCCTCAGAGGAAATGTCATTCAGAATATAATCTATACCTTGATTATTTTCGTCTAGTACCACAAGACCCAGCAGTCAGCCTGTCCCCTGGTTGTGGGCATAGCATCGGAGAAAACAGCGGTCGTGGATCTGTGTTGTGTGTGCCGGCAGCCTCCTACTGCGATCCCTAGAAGGACGACTCCTTATCGTAGGGATAAGATTCAGTGCATGGGAAAAACAAGGAAAATTCGTGCAGTCTTTAGGCGACGGCGCCAGGCAAGTAGTAACCATTGCAATATATATGGAGGTAATTCTTTATTTATTCTTGTGGACTAACGCGTTTCAAGACCGTACTGGTCCCTTCATCAGGTCAAGTATAATGTTTGAGCTTCGAAGGTACATCCTTTTTATATCATAAAAGAACTGGGAACCCCGGGCAGAAACGGTTCCATTTGTTTTTAAACATATAAAAGGGGAGGAAAAAACAGAGGGAGAGCGTCAGAACAAGTTTTGATGCTTACATTTAAGTCAGACATTGATGCAACTTTTTGAAAAGCCGCATTTCCTATATATGGCTGGAAAGTAACTCTGCTCATAATGACGCCTTCTTGGGTCACGTGAATCTCAAAGTGACACAAGCGGCGCAAACAGTTATTCTTTTTCCAATTAAAATATGCCCAAAAAGTGTCGCACAAAGCTTGATACATGTAGGTTAATGAGTCAACACACCCAGATTAAACCAGTACATGTGACCTCTCTGTGCAAAAATCAGAAGGTCTTCACGAGTTTCATGTGCCTTATTGGTGGAAAAAAATTATTGGATCTATACAATAGAAGATCCTGAGGTGTGAACTGCTTGGTGCAAAAATGTATGAATCTACAGCCAGAAGGAGCCCACACCATGTGAACCCTCTTTGCCCAAACATTATTGTCCCTCGCTGGTCCCTGTTTGCATTGGCTGGAGCTGTGATGTCCTTTACCAGCACATGACTGCTCCAGCCAATCACTGTCCACAGTAATCATGTGCCATACTGACTGCAGGTAATCCCTTCCCTTATATTGTCCTCAATGTAAAGTCCTTATAATCAGGACAGTTTTCAGGAATATTCAGATTAAAATATGTATTCTGACAAACCCCGCCCCATGACCAATGCCCCACCCTATCAAGCCCCGCCTCAAACCGTTTCCATAACCAAAGAGTCCATAGTAAAAGTCTTCACATTTATAAGAAAAATCGGCTGCACGGTACAGCACGAGGGGTTCTTATTTTTTGATTTATGTATTATGGAGGGTATGCAAGCAAGACAGGGGGACAGGTACAAGAACAACAAAGATGTCCATGTATGGGCCGTCTGCGTAAAGATTCAGGGGCATATCACATAGAAAACGGCACTTTTAAAGGGGAATTACCATTTCATTAAATGCCCTGTCTATTCAGAGTGAGAAGTCTCCTTAAACCGTCCTGACATGAGAAGCGAGAGTAAAATTGAAGAGTTGCGTAATTCGCGGTTATGTATGCGGCCCGGCATTGTTCTGTCCCTTTACGACTCTCACAACCATTTTTTATTCGGCGCAGTGTGACAGGACGGAGGACATTACTCCGCACAGCAGTCCAGCAGTTGTGTTAACATAAGCGATGCAACTTCTCATCTCCTGTAATTCTCCTTTGTCTTTTGTTGTCAGCGATAACTGATTTGCGCTGGAGAGACCCCGAGCCCAGAGGAACGAGGTAACTGATTTACACCGAATACAGTCATTTATCAAATTTATATCTAAATACAACGTGTCAATGAGGAATAGCTGCACACCAAGACAAATGTGGGCTCCGAACGGCACCGGTATATTGTTCATAGGAGATGTTTTTTTCTTTTTTTGAAAAAAAAAAGGAAAAAAATAAAAATTTTGATCCATAAACGGAATTATTATTATTATTTATGATGAACAAAGTCTCTGATTCCATTTTCAGACTTGTCTGAGTAACCAAAACTGGGGGACAACCACTTACAGCAGCCATTACGGCTTTCCACGGCGCCTGAACAGAATGTAGATCCTTATTGATATGCAAATATACGGTATTCTTGCCCCAGCTCCTTCTTCTTGCTCATATGTTTATGTAAATTCCAGTTTTCGCTGCAGTTCTTGCATTGTATTCCTCACAATGAGAAATGCTATAGGTCTAGCGCAGATGTTAGATCCATAGTATAGTCACGCACTGACTTTGTAGGATTGGGCTGATTAAGGCCGGGTTCACACCTGCGCCCAGTATTCCGTTGTTCATCTTCGTTAGAGGAGCAGAACAATGGAAATACCGAAAGTTCCGGTGCACGACGGACACCACCGGCAGCTGATGGAGCCCATTGACTTTAAAGGGTTCCATCGAGGTGTCTGTAGTTTTACCGGAAACAATAGCGCAGCATTGTTTTTCTGTATTTTCGGCCGGATTTGCGATGAAGGTCCCTAATGGAGCCTCCAACGCAGATGTTCCCAAAATCCGGCACATCCGCAGATCCAACCGTAAATACTAATAACAATAGCTCTATTATTTATGGTAACACCATGGACACACTGACGGAAAACCGTCGTAATACATTAAAGTCAATGGGTTCCAGCAGCCGCCGGTGGTGTCCGTCGTGCATCGGAACCAGTGCTTCCTGCATTTCCGTTGTTCTGCTCCTCTGACGAAGCAGAACAGTGGAAAACCAGACACAGGTGTGAACCCAGCTACGAGAAGGATGTTTTTCTTTCTTTAAGGCTGCGTTCACAACTGCCTTGGAGGCTCCATTGGAGGCCTCTTTTGCAGATTCAGCCAAACTATGGGAAACAATATCGCAGCATGCTGCGCTTTTGTATCTTGTGAAACCACGGATATCCAGATGGAAAACGGATGAAACGCATTTAAGCCAAGAGGTTCCATTAGCTAACAGTGGAGTCCATTGTGCAACGGAACCCGTGCTTCCGATATTTATGTTGTTCTGTTGTTCTGCTCTTGTTCTGCTGTGTGAACCAAGCCTAAGAAAACAACGTATAAAAATATTCCCTTTAAGGCCTGGTTCACATCTCCGATATAGGCTCCGTTAGGGGCCTCCATCGCAGATCCGCCCGAAAATTCCGGAAACAATAGTGCAGCATGCTACACTATTGTTTCTTGAAAAACTACAGATACCCCGTGGAAACCAAATGGAACTTATTAAAGTCAATGGGTTCCGTCGGCCGCCAGTGGTGTCTGTCAAGCAACAGAACCGCCACTTACGGTATTTCTGTTGTTCTACTCCTCTACCAGAGCAGAACAACAGAAACCCGAATGCAGGTGTGAACCTGGCCTAAGGTCTAGTCCCAGCTCCATTCTGGATGTTCGGTTTTGCCAATATGAACCTGATAGGAGACGGGAGTGGAGAGCGGAAGCTTGAACAAATCCCGGATTATTGGTAGACCATTGACTAAGTCTGCAGGAGAAAACACAAAGGCACAACAAACGAAAAAAAAACCAACAACATAATATAGATATATACACAAACAATTAAAAATAAGAGTGGCGATTCATAGAATTCTGTACGTAAGACCCAAAACGGGTGTCTGGATTTAACCTTAACCCTTTTTCCATAGACTTCAGTTCACGCCCCAGGTCTTAAGGGCAAGTTGGTTCTTCCCAGGACTATTTCCTGAATAATGTTAGTGGATTGGGCCAGAGCCAAGAGTCCCTAGCTAGAGCAAGCGAAAATTAAAGTAGTCATAAGACAAAGATGGTAACAAATTGCAAGGCATTATTCTGGTCAGGGGTAGGCAAGGTTGGCAACAGCAGACAAGGATTCAGGTACCGTAGGTAGTTGTCAACATAAAGTTGAAAGATACCAAGGGACTTGACAAGGGGACACATAACGAGCCAGGTCAGAATCCAAAATGTCAAAGTTAATATTGTAACTGGGTACTATCACTGGCACCATCTTAGTGCCTCAGCTGCTAGTAATCTGACTAGCTAAGTGGGCAGTGGGCATGAGCTGCCTGGCATCCTGCCATATCCTCCAAGTATAAAAGGTCAGATCAGGGGATGTGGCTTGGCCTAAGGAACAAAGTGTTGTACATACATAACCCTTTGCTTTATGCCCCTATGGGTTTAGGGCTCAGTGGGGGTTGCTGTTCGTTACAACCTAATTTTTGGGCAAGGACCGCCAACTATCATTTAAGAAATTCTTGCATCGTGAAAGTCATTGACCTCTGGGGGTGCAGATGCCTGGAGCAAAGTGAGGACTGTACGCAAAACATCCAGGGCCGGGACAAGGGGAAGGCAGGAGAGGCAGGTGACGCAGTTGCCTCACTTGCCAAGTGAGGGCCCATTTTAACGTTCTACTAGCTTGATCAACATAGCAGTCACAGAGCACTTTGCCAATCATAATACTACATAAAGGTATCAAAAGACAGCCACATTCCTTAGATGATGAGAACTGAGCACTGGCACTTGACCGCAGCTCCAGTCTGTAATTTTTGCACCCTCTGGCTGCTCATAAGTAACTTCTGACCGGTTGTTATGCCACTGCTGATGCTCAAGATCGCAACACCACACAATCACTATCACTTGCATGAAGCACGCATCAACAATAGCAGAAAACACAAGGCACAAGTAGCTTACCAGTGGACGAGCGGTACCGAACACCGAAAGAAATAGAGGATGGAGACGATACATAAATGGAGAGGATGGCAGATGAATAGCATGCAAACAGTTAAAAGATGAATAGATTGTGGACAAGAATTAACAGCACTCACTGACCCTATCTGAATACTGTCCCACAGCAGGATAAGACAACAGCTCGGCAGCAGACCAAATGCACAGGAAAGGTAAACAAACCAGTGGATACCAGGATACACATAAAACCACTATACAAAAACTAGATCTCTCAGAGGACCAACAGGTCCCAAAGTACAAACACATATACAAGAACAAAGTCACCAACTAGAATCTGATTTTTTGTAGCACATGCCAGAAACCGTATAACCAGCACCTGAGTAATCCAGGCCTGAAGTATATATTAACCGGGCAAAGCTAAATGATTACGGAATCCAGACTCAGACCAAAGGCATTGCCTAGCAATGCCCAAACACAGAGATAACAGAATAATTTATTAGTAGCAGTCCTTCTGCTAATCGTAACACCAGCCCCGAGGAGGAGTAGTGCGAAGGCATGGAGCAGATAATGGCTAGCATTATGGTTGGCACTAATGGGAGCACTGCGCTGGTTATTAGGGCACTGTGGTTGGCACTATTATAATGCTGTTATTGGGGCATTGTGGCTGGACTGTTATGGGAGCACTATAACTGGCATTGTTATGGGAGAACTGTGCCTGGCACACTCATTGGAGTACTGTGACTAATCCTAATGGGGTCACTGTGGCTTGATACTCATGGAAGCACATTATGTTCGGATTCATGGGAAGCATTATGTCTGGCACTACTGGGAGAACTGTTGCTGACACTGTTATGTGGGCACAGTGGTTGGCACTGTTATGTTTGTGAGCAGTCTGGTTGTCATCGTAATGGGAGCAGTGTGGCTGGCATTATTATGTTGGCATGGTGGCAAGCACTCTTATGCGGTAACTGTGAATCATTTTGCCAAGTTTGCCTGGGGCCCTAAACGAACTTGCACTCCTCCTGCATCAACGATTCCTTCTCTTATGTCCTTCTGCCAAAAATAATAGACCACATTGAAAACCAATAGTCCATAAAGTTATCTTGTCGGAGATCTGCTCCCCATAGAGGCCAGTCTCAAGTTTTCAACCCCTATTTGGATCGGCGCCAACACTTACGCCTCAGGCACACGACCGAGTGCGCCGTTCGAGTCCCGTCAGTGATCCGAGGAAAGATAGGACATGTTCTATCTTTCCTTGGATCGGAGACTCGGACAATTTTTCACCCGCTAAAGTGAATAGGTACGTAAAGACTATCGGTGCCACCCGGATGCCGTCAAAAACGGCCCGAGTGGCACAACGGTCGTGTGCATGAGACATGAGTGACTATTGTCTTATATATGTTCATATTGTTGAATAAAAAAAATCAATAATTTCAATCCAAAAATAATTCTTGCCCAGATAGGAAAATTTCATTTTACTATTTGCCAGTCTGTGAAAATTTAGTACATATATTTAAATGCAGCTGCATCCAGTTTTGCAGGGCTAAATGTTCTGGCAGACAATGGCGCCAGCAAATTTAGTGCGGCGTTTGATAAATGAGGCTCGGAATGCTTAAGGAACCTTTGAAACACTTGTTAGATAAACTGCTTGGTTTATTGCCCAGCCTTGCTGCGTGACCTGCAAATATGCAAACCCAAGCTCTTTCCTAAGGTTCTGCCCTGTGTGAAGGAAGCAAAGCCGGAATATCTATTCTTTAACCCTTTCCGCAATGGGAAAAAATGTCCGCCTCTTACCAGGCCGCGCCGCCATGTCATCTTTTTAGACTCTGGAATGAAATAATTACTCTTAATGAGCTCGCAAACCAATAACTCAGATCCTGGGGGGAAATCTGTGCTAATGCGGAGACGTGTCCTGCACAAATGTGATTTCTTCTTCTTCTTTCTGAATCACGACAATAATTAAAAAATAATTTCATTGAAATAAATTCCCAAAACGTAAAAGTTTGACGCTTAGAAAAATGATCTGGGAAAATAATTATTCTTTCTTATTACATTTGTGCCAAAAGGAATAGAAGAAAAATTCTGTAGTGAATTATTATTATTTTTTTAAATATTGAAGATGTTTTACCCCGTTGGTCCATCTGGTCAAATGAGTGATGGATAAATTTCCCCTGTGGACCATGACAAAAGTATTCAGAATGGACTAAAGTCAGTTCCCGCATTGCATCTGTCCGATCAGCAGCAGTACAAAGGCTAAAATACACAATCACACTCACTCTCCAATGGTGGAGATCAAAGAAACCCCCGATACCTGTAGTTTAATCCCGCGTATGGCACGATCAAAGCTGATCGCAGCATACAATGGAACAGACATACTTGGGAAACCCCCAAGGGGTATCCCTGTGATGTAATCGGTGCCTATACCATATTTGGGCAGACAGTTCAGTGTCCATTGAAGCACAGGCATCTGTTAGGACATTATTACTGGACAGTTCTGGAATTCATTTTTAGACCCCAGGCCTTCACATAACCGTCAGCCCCAACAACCGGACTATATTGATTACAGTACTTAAAGGGTTAAACTCAATTTTGACCATTCAAGCCCTTAAATGTATTTTCCTATAAATGTCTGATAGATGTGGTCCCAGTTCTGTCGCATTTATGTCGAGAACAGATGCCCCCAACCCGGTCCTCTCTGGTGAAGAGGCCGCCACATCCAGGTGGAGAATGAACGGAGAGGTGGCTGCAGGGGCAGATTGTAATCAGGGAAAATATGGGCAAGTGCCCGGGGCCCGTGGCTGAAAGGGGGCCCAGTACGCCCCCTGTTCTCCCAAAGCGGTCTTTAAAATTACAGACGATCCGGAGAACACAATTGATTACTCTAGTGCTGGCGAGACGGGAACTATCAGTTTCTTGCCCTGCCATCCAAGGCTATAGCAATGATGCAGTCAACGTGATAATGTCATGATGCTGACTGCGCCATTACGCTGGATGATGCCTGATCTCTGACCAGGCCTGCGTCGCTGGGGGACGGCGCAGGAATGGGAACTGGTGAGGATGTAATGTTTTTTTTTTTCAGCGGGCAGCATTGAGGGCAATATGTACAGATGACACTATCTACAGGGGACCCTCTAAGGGGCACTATCTACAGGGGACCCTCTAAGGGGCACTATCTACAGGGGACCCTTAGGAGGCACTATCTAGAGGGGATCTTCTGGGGCACTATCTACAGGGGACCCTCTGTGGGGCATTATCTACAGAGGACCCTCTGGGGGCACAATCTACAGGGGACCCACTGGGGGCATTATCTACAGGGGACTCTGGGGAGCACCATCTATATGAGACCCTCTGGTGGCCACTATCTACATGGGATCCTCTGGGGGACAGTGTATAGTGCTATTATTTTCAGGGGCACAGTGCATAATACTATTATATTCAGGGGTGCAGTGTATGGTCCTATTATATGCAGGGGTGCAGTGTATAGTACTATTATATTCAGGAGCACAGTGTATAGTACTATTATATTCAGGGGTGCAGTGTATAGTAATATTATATTCAGGAGCACAGGGTATGGTACTATTATTTTCAGCTCACAGCGTATAGTACTATTATATTTATGGCCACATTATATGATACTATTATATTTAGGAGCACAGTGTATGGTAGTATTTAATTCAGTGGCACTGCGTATAGTGCTATTATATTCAGGGACGCAGTGTATGATACTATTCGGGGACGTAGACTTTGGTACCATGAGTATTTTATCTTTGTTTATAGGTGCATAAATGTTGGAAAAGTGAGAAGCCGAAGACATCTGAGTGGCAAGCTCTGCAGAAATGGATCGTGGCCGGGAGAAGTCTTTATAGACGTCTGTACAGGATGGAGAAAAGAAAAAGAACGAAAAATAATCTAAGAAGACGTCACCCATGAGTCACTAAATGTAAATGTTTATTCTCCCTCTGACTGATCAGTACTGTAGTCACTATATGATCTGCAGTGAGATTACAGATGGTAGCATTCTTATCTGTGAAACAGCAACTCCCAGGATATCCTGACCGTTGTTCAGGCTATAGTGGGAGCTGTCGTTTCATGTTGTATAAACTTCTATGGCAGAAGTTAAACTGAATTTTCAAATGATCTCTATGCTGAGCTGTATTTGTACCTGGTGCTGTGTATATTTATTGAGCTTAGTTCTGAGGCTGCATATATGTACTGAGCTTTGTTCTAGTGCTGTATTTATGTACTGAGCTTTGTTCTGCTGCTGTATATATGTACTGAGCTTTGTTCTGGTGCTGTATTTATGTACTGAGCTTGGTTGTGATGCTATATATGTACTGAACTTGGTTCTGGTGCTGTATTTATGTAGTAAGCGTTGTTCTGCTGCTGTATGTATATACTGAGCTTTATACTGGTGCTGTATTTAAGTACTGAGCTTGATTATAATGCTTTATATATGTACTGAGCTTTGTTCTGATGCTGTATATATGTACTGAGCTTTGTTCTGGGGCTGTATATATGTACTGAGCTTGGTTCTGGTGCTCTATTTACGTGCTGAGCTTGGTTGTGGTGTTGTATTTATTTACTGATCTTTGTTCTGGTGCTGTATATATGTGCTGAGCTTTGTTCTGGTGCTGTATTTATGTACTGATCTTTGTTCTGGTGCTGTATATATGTACTGAGCTTGTTCTGGTGTTGTATATATGTACTGAGCTTTGTTCTGGTTCTGTATATATGTAATGAGCTTTGTTCTGGTGCTGTATATATGTACTGAGCTTGGTTCTGGGGCTATATATATATATGTACTGTGCTTTGCTCTGGTGCTGTATTTATGTATGAGCTTGGTTCTGCAGCATCATATATGTACTGAACTTGGTAATGGGTGCGTTCGCGGACCACTGTCTTCACTCCCTTTTCGACGGCCGCGACCGCCGATCTGTGTCTCCTGGCCAGTGTCTCCCTCCTAGGAGACGCCAGCACTCGCAGCTGCTCTGCAGTGTTCGCTAGGGTGCACGTGCCCGCGCGTTCCCAGCCTTAAAGGGCCAGTGTGCGCACATGCAAACAATTACCAAATTATCCCCAGATCACAATAGACTATAAAAAGGGCTCTGCCTTTCCACTCCTCGCATGAGCATTGTTGTTTTATTCCCATGTTGGTCTTAGCAAATGGTCCATTAGTTGTATCCTGTTCCCAGTGTTCCTGTATCCTGCTTCATGTATCCCATGCTGTGTTTGTTCCTGTGCCTAATCTTGTGTTGGAGTCGTATGGCGTCATCTGCCACGTCTTCTGTCATATACGGTGTTCCAAATTATTATGCACATTGGATTTAAGTGTCATAAACATTTAATTATTAGTTTTTCAATTAAACTCATGGATGGTATTGTGTCTTAGGGCTCTTTGGATCATTCTAATCAATCTCAGACACCTGTGATAATTAGTTTGCCAGATGTGCCCAATCAAAGGAAAACTACTTAAGAAGGACGTTCCACATTATTAAGCAGGCCACAGGTTTCAAGCAAAGTACGTAGAGTTTATGACTGACCACTTTCTTTCGTGGTACAGAAAGAAGAACCGTGCCTTTCATAGCAAAATTATCTTCATGCATGACAATGCACCATCTCATGCTGCAAAGAATACCTCTCTGTCATTGGCTGCTATGGGCATTAAAGGAGAGAAACTCATGGTGTGGCCCCCATGTTCCCCTGACCTCAACCCTATTGAGATCCTTTGGAGCATCCTCAAGCAAAATATCTATGAGGGTGGGAGGCAGTTCACATCAAAACAGAAGCTGTGGGAGGCGATTCTGACATCCTGCAAAGATATTCAAGCAGAAACTGTCCAAATACTCACAAATTCAATGGATGCAAGAATTGTGAAGGTGATATCAGAGAAGGGGTCCTATGTTAACATGTAACTTGGCCTGTTACGTTTTTTTTGATTGAAAGAGCTTTTGATTTCTGTAAATATGACCTCCTGATGCTGCAAATTCAACAAATTACCATTTTAGTTCTCTTTACAACCTTTACAATGTTTTGAACTCTGTTGTCCATAATAATTTGAAACATTTTGAGTTTTTTACTTCTAAAAAAAAAATTTGTTATCATTAGGAAATTTGTTCAATAAAATTTGCATTATACTCCAACGGTTGATGGCTTGAAGATTATACTGACTGTCATTTGCGTCGACTATTTAGGAAAATCAGCGAAAAATAACATTTGCATAATAATTTGGAATGCGGTGTATAACACGTCTGGTATCAGCCGCCACGTCTGGTGTCATCTGCCACGTCTGGCATCATCTGCCACATCAAGTTCCATGCGTGCCTAAGCCTCTGCTACTGTCTGGACTCTTATAGGTACTCTTGTGCTTAGGACTTTGCATAGACTTTATAGACCGTTGTTTGGCCAGCTGCTATTCTGCTACGGCAGTGCGGCATAGTGGGTTCACATACCCACAGATCATGACACTGAGTTTGGTTCTGGTGCTGTATATATGTACTGAGTTTGGAGTGTCACGATCTGTGGTTATGTGGACCCACTGGGCCGTACCGCTATGGCAGACAGACAGACAGAACGGTAGTACAACACGACTCCAACTCTTTAAGGCACAGGAAGAAGGTAGCACGCGATAGAGGATACAGGTAGCTGGTACATGAAGACTGGGAGCTGGAAAACACTAAGGGACCATTTGCTAGACTGACACGGGAAAACACAACAATGCTCAGACAATGAAGGAAGGGGCAGGGCCCTTCTTATAGTCCAGGGTGATCTGTGAGCAATCAGTTCAATCTTACACATATGTGCGCTCTGGCTCTTTAATGCCGGTACTGAGCACGCACGCGCACTCTAGTGGTCACTGTGGGGTAGAAGGGCCACATGTGCTTGCATCTCTGGAGAGGAAGGCGTTGTCAGGATGAGAGGAGTCTGTGGTCAGCGACCGCAGATGTTACACTGAGCATGGTTCTCGTGTTATATATATGTACTGAGCTTGGTTCTGGTGCTCTATATATGTACTGAGCTTGGTTCTGGTGTTGTATATATGTACTGAGCATACAGTAAACTGTCCCATAGATGCACTCATACAGTATAAAGCCAACACAGATGTACCCATACAGTAAAATTCCCACACAGATTCTCCTCTGCAGTACAATGCCCATACAAATGCCCCCATGCAGTATAACGCCAAAACAAATTCCCCCATACAGCATAATGCCCCATAGCTGCCCTATACAGCACAATGCACCCATAGCTACCCCATTCAGTATAATGCCCCCATCCAGTATAATGCCCACACAGATGTCCCCATACAGTATAATGCCCCCATAGCTGCCCCATACAGCATAATGCCCCATAGCTGCTCCCATACAACTTAATACCCCTAAAGCTGCCCCCATACAGAATAATGCCCCCCATAGCTGCCCACATACAGTATAATGCCTACCTAGCTGCCCTTATACAGTATAATGCCCCATAGCTGCCCCTAGTGCCAGTGCCCATGTAGAGCCACACCCCCCCGTAGATAGCACCATTGGGACTTCCTCTAGGAGCGAAATCTCCAGCGAGATCATATTCCGCTCCTAGAGGGAAGCCCTGATGTCACTGTACATATATGGACAGTGATGTCAGTGGATCCTGATTGAGCGGAATCCCAGTTGCCGACTCTGGCCAGGGATTCCGTTCCAGGAGGAGCCCCTGACGTCAATGTCCATATATGGGACAGTTACCTTAGGGGTTTCCTCTAGGAGCGGAATCCCCAGCCAGATCATTGCAATGGGGATTCCGCTCAAGGAGTAGCCACTGACATCACTGTCCACATCAACTGCTTCCCCGAGCACAGCGCTTAAAGTAGCGCTGTGCCCGGGGAGTCCTTGACGAGCAGAGTAGCTCCCTCTGCTCTGAACTAATTCTGAAGCAGGGAGCTGATGGTTCACTGCTTCAGAAATGGGTTCAACTGTATTTCCGTCCCGAGAAAGCAGATACAGTTGAGAGCGGGACATACCACCGGCCGCAGGGGACAGCGGGACACCGCCCGGAATCCGGGACCATCCCGCTGAATCCGGGACGGTTGGAAGGTTTGTATATGTACTGAGCTTGGTTCTGGTGCTGTATATATCTTAATCCCTTCCTGCCGCAGACATAGTTCAGATTTTCATTTTAGTTTTTTCATTCCCACATTCCAAAAGCTATAACTTTTTGATTTTTGCGGGACAAGTTGTAGTTATTCGTAGCACCATTTATTGTGCCGTATAATGTACTAGGAAACGGGAAAAAAAAATATTTGTGGGGTAGAAAATGAAAAAAAACAGCGATTCCTCCATGGTTTTTGCGCTTCGTTTTACGGAATTCACTGTGCAATTAAAACAACATTTTAACTTTATTCTGTGGGTCAATACGATTACGGCGAGACCAAATATACATCGTTTTTTCTATATTTTACTACTTTTACAAGTAAAAACCTAAGTGTAAAAAAGAAAATTTATTTTGTGTCGCCAAATTCAGAGAGCCGTAACTTTTTTATTTTTCCGTCGATTAAGTGGTATGAGGGCTTATTTTTTGCAGGATAAGCTGTAGTTTTTAATGATACCATTTGGGGAACATGCAATGTTTTGATCCCTTTTTATTAGATTTATTTGTGGGAGATGAGGTGACCAAAAAAATAGAGATTCTGGCGTTTACAGTTTTTTATGGCATTCACCGTGCGGGTTAAATAATGATATATTGTAATATATTTTACGGACGCGGCGATACCAATTATGTTTATTTATTTCTTTTTTTACTATCGCTAGGGGGAAATGGGAATGTTTTTTTTTTAACTTTTAATTTTTAATTTTTTTTTCATAAAAAACCCCCTTTATTTTACTAATTTTTTACTTTTTTTTATTAATCCCCCTAGGGGACTTGAACCAGTGATCGTTGGATCGCTTGCACCATATACTGCAATACTAATGAATTGCAGTATATCGTGATTCTGACAGGCCAGAGGCAGGGCTTAATTGGAGCACAAAGATGGCGGACCTGGGGGCCTTCATTAAGCCCCCAGGCGCCCATACCAACCATCACCACGCCGCGATTGCATTGCAAGGGGGCGCGATGAGCTGTTAGAGGGCGTTGCCCCCTCTTTCTAATGAATTAAATGCCGCGGTCGCTATTGATCGCAGCATTTAACGGGTTAAACGAGCGGGATCGCGCTGGAGCGGGATCCTGCTCGTTACTCTGAAGTGTCGGCTGTAACATACAGTTGACACCGGCATCGTATGGAGCGGGTTCACTCCGTGAGCCCATTCCATACTTCCCCTACCCGACTTTGGCGTATGGATAGGTCAAATGTCGGGAAGGGGTTAAGGTCGATTTAAACAACAGAGACTGGTTCATTAAGGTTACATTCACGCACAACAGATTTTGTTTCCGGAAACCACAATTTGAAGCTTCTGACCTCTTTAGGGTCTCAAGTATTCGGGAGAGGGGAAAGGGGATGGGGGAGCTGGAATCCGCATCTGTCAGACATTTATGGCATATCCTGTGGATATGCTGTAAATGTCTTAGATGGGAATAATTCTTTAATACATATCTGTACCTTTTATACATATTTTGTGCATCTGAAATGCAATGAAAATAGAGACTCTTCTTTGGAAATATGTTAAGAATTTTGACGTATGAACCTTAGTTTTCTGAAACACAAAGGGACTCAGATTTATCAGCGCTGTCTCTAGGGATGAGTCTCAGCTCTATGTAAAATGTCTCACAGCTTGTGATAAATGTCTCTAGACCGTTAGGATATTCTCACACTTGTCTTACTACAGGATCCGCAGGAGAAAAAAAATCCAAGGTTGCTGCGGGTGTGCCGCAGATACACACAAGGAAAAGCCCGATTCAATGGGGCTAGTCTGGTCGGGGCTAGTTGACCACTTATCTGTGAGATAGGTAGCATGCCACTTATGGTGATTTCACACAGGTCGGATTTCCTGCGAATTTTACTTGTGAATTTGAGCAGGTAAAATCTGTAACGGATTACAGTACAAGGCACGTGAATGAAATGTTACAAAATCTCATCCGCAAGGAAATTTTGCAGGCGGATTTTTTTGCCAATGTGTTGCATATTTTTCCCATTGATTGACCTGTCGGATAAAAAAATCTGCATTCAATTCCACAAGTTACCTCGTGTTGCGGATTTTGCTTCGGATAACCTGCAGATCCGCAGCAAAATCCAAAGCTGCAGATTTAAATTTTGTGAACCGAATTCACATGCATTGAATGCAGATTGTCAATGGATTCAATTCATAGACCAGGTACTAGCTCTGCACCATCTCTGCATCTGCTCCACCTCTGTAGAACAAAATTGTGATCAGATATTGATGAATATATTAAGCAGAACCAACAAGCCACGCCCCCAGCACAACAGACCACTCCCCCACAACATACCACGCCCCTTTTTGAAAGTCAATATTCTCAATGGTTCTAAGCAACTTCAAAAATATTCTATCTGTTTGATAAATACACAGCCGGTCCCCTGCTGAAGTTTTCAGGGCATCTTTTGACAATTTTAGCGCTACGACGTATTAATAAATCTCCCGCTGCGCGCCATTTTACAGGATTCTATAGATACGTGAAATATTTCCTGGATGCCGCGTACTCTAGTGAGTCTTTAGTTGTGTGAGCGAACACAGAAAGTGTTATTATATAGCGATTGATTTTGTGATAAGTGAGCATTGGTAATAAGTCGCCTTTAGCAATTGCGCTTTCATTTTTATAACTTTGCAAAAGAGACGGAAAATATTCTACTTACCGCATTTCAAGATTTTTTAACCTGTGCGATTCCTGATGAAATGGTACAAATGAAAGAGAATCTGTTAAAAAAAAATCCCCACTAAGACTTGCAATGCATTTCAGGGCTACATCAGTCCCTTCTTCAGGCTAAAATGGCTATAATCACTAGAAGGGACCTGCAGACACTATATCATTTACTATCTCCAGACCCCCATGATTATTCGTGATGACCCTGATTGCCGCACTGCTGGAGCCCACCTGCTTCTTCACTTGTTTTGAGTTCCTCATGGGAGGGGCTTATCAGTGTTCTTGGATGTGGGCAGCATTTTACATTGTACTTGGTCTTCAGCACATTAGCGGCAGGATTTTTTTTAAAAGAAAGAGGCAAGTGCAATTAGCAAATTAGCAAAAGGAACTATATGACTACAGCTGGCCAAAGACATACAGTTGTAGTCATCTTTATCTTGACTTTTAACGCATTAAATACACAGTGGCATGATCCTTTAACTTGACTTTTTCAACTACTTGTTCAATGTCCTTTCTTGTGTGATATCACGTTGCAGCAAGTTAGAGACAGGATAAAGATGGCTACATCCGTAGGATTATGATCGGCAAGATGAGGGCGATCGATCGTCACTCGGATCATTCGTAACAGCGATTCACCAGCAAAATGCCAGACCAAATCGGTAGAATAATAAAAAAAAAAATTGCAATGCGCTTGCACAGAACGGCTAATAATCAGCCTCAATAGGCCGATCACATACACATATAGTTTCAATCAACAACGTCCCAAAATGTCCAACTTGAGGCCTCATTTACACGAGCGTAATATACGCGCGTGCGACGCGCGTGCTTTTCACGCGTGTCGTACGCACCTATATTAGTCTATGGGGCAGTTTAGACGATGCGTGAATTTTGCGCAGCGCGAGTGCGTTGCGTAAAACTCACGACATGTTCTATAATCGTGCGTTTTTCACGCATCACGCACCCATTGAAGTCAATGGGTGCGTGAAAACCACGCATGCCGCACGGAAGCACTTCCGTGCGAACTGCGTGATTCGCGCAAGAGCTGTCAAAAGGATGAATGTAAACAGAAAAGCACCACGTGCTTTTCTGTTTACAAACATCCAAACGGAGTGTCAAATTAGAGATGAGCGCACCGAACTTCACCGGGTTCGGCCGAACTCGTTTTGACCGAACCCGGCAAAAAATGTTCGGGTACGCGACGGCAGGAGACAGTCACTGTCCACGGTGCTGAAAGAGTTAAACTGGTTCAGCACCATGGACAGTGACTTCCGATCACAATATACATATACGTGTAAAAAAAACAAGAGGTTCTGACTTACCGAGCACTCCCGGCTTCTTCCTCCAGTCCGACCTCCCGGGATGACAATTCAGTCCAAGTGACAGCCTGCAGCCAATCACAGGCTGCAGCGGTCTCATGGACTGCCGCGTCATCCTGGGAGGTGGGGCCGGATGACAAGAGAGGGACGCGTCACCAAGGCAACGGCCGGGAGACCGGACTGGAGGAAGCAGGAAGTTCATGGTAAGTATGAACGTCTTTTTTTATTCACAGGTTGGTGTACATTGTGATTGGAACTCACTGTCGAGGGTGCTGAAAGAGTTACTGCCGATCAGTTAGCTCTTTCAGCACCTTGGACAGTGACGGGCGTCGACTAGCCTCATCTCTATGATGGCGGCTGAGCGAAAATCACGCAGCCGCGCATCATACACGGATGACACACGGAGCTGTCAAATGCCTTTCGCGCGCGCTAAACGCACACGCTCGTGTAAATCAGGCCTGATAATGTATTGTGCAAGCGATCTAACTATCACTAATGATTAGGGAAACTAATCATGAAACTAAAAATATACAAAAAACATGTATTAGAAGTTCAAAAGACACTTCTTTTCCTATTTTTCCCCATAAAGTAATGTAAAAAAAATGTAACAAAATTGGTATCGCCGCGTCCATAAGAGTTCGATCTATTACAACATAACATTATTTAATTTGCATGGTGAACACGCTAAAAAATACCAGAATTGCTGTTTTTTGGTCACCTCCCGTGAAAAATGGTATGAAAATTGATCGGAAAGCCGAATGAACATAAAATAGTCTGAAAAAAGAAAAACTTTATCTCCCCTCTGCAAAAACAAGCCCTCATACTGCTCAATAGAGGGGAAAGTAAAAAGGTTATGGCTCTCAGAATATGGCAATACAAGTTTTTTTTCTCTAACAATTAGTTTTTGCTTTTTTAAAGTAGTAAAATATAAAAAAAAACAAGTATATAACTTTGGTATCGCCGGAATCGTATTGACCCGCAAAATAAGGTTAACAAGTTGTTTTTAGCGCATGGTGAATCTCATAAAAATAAAAACAAAAAACAATGGAGGAAGCGCTGTTTTTTTTTCAATTTCAAGCCACAAATATTTTGTCTTCTGTTTCCCAATGCATTATATGAACAGTTCGGTGAAATACTACAACTTATCCTGCAAAAAATAACAACTGATATATGGACGGAAAAATAAAAACATAATGGCTTTAGAAATGCAGGGAGGAAAAAACTAAAATGAAAAAACTAAAAATATCTGCAGCGCCAAGGGGTTAAGTGTAGCCCACTGGCACTGAATGGTTGAAGCTATGTTTAGGTACCTTATACTAGCTATATAGTGATTGACTATTTTTGACAGGGTGCCCCTCATAAACATTGCCAGCAGAGTGCCCCTTTACACAGCCAAATAATTAGGAGGACCTGTCGCCTCTCCTGATATGACTGTTTTAGTAAATGCTTGAAATCCCCATAAAATAAGAATTCTGGAGCAAATTTTCTTAGAACTCTATGTTGTGCCGTTCCTCTGTTATTCCTCCTAGAAATTTATGCTGTCACTTTCACTTTCCGTTGCGGGGTTCACCCGACGGAAACCTCAGACGGAACCCCGGAGCGGAAGCGAACAGTGATGTGAACAGGCCCTAACACAAAAGTTTTGTATTTTTTTAAGCTGGTTCACAAAATAAAAGAATTCCAAATTCTACTGGACCAACTGCCTATTTAGAGACCGGCAGCAGCTCCAGGAGCGACATCATAAGGGACACACTAGGCGGATATGCTGAGTAAAACTACACAGCTTATCCGCCCCGGTAGCCGCAGGGAATTCTGCCAGCAAAACCGCACCAAATAGTGGCGCAGGTTTGGTGAGGCGTGTCCGCTGCGGGAATCCTGCAGGGAAAAAAAAGTTTAGACTTGCCCCGGCCGTAGTCCTGGCGACGCATCTCTCTCTTCTGAACGTAGCCCCGCCTCCTGGGATGACGCTGTAGACCATGTGACCGCTGCAGCGGTCACATGGGATGAAACGTCATGACAGGAGGCCGGGCTGCGCTAAGCATAGAGGATCGCGTCACCAGGACTACGGCCGGGGCAAGTCTAAACTTTATCAATTTAAAAAAGTACCTTTTTTTTTTCTCATTTGTGATTTTTGCCGCAGAACCGCAGCATTTCCGCAACAGAGGAGCGGCGATTCCACAGAATACATTGACATGCTGCGGCTTAAAAAGCCAAAAGCCACACTGCAGGTCCATTATTTTTGCAGCGTGTGGATGAGATTTGTTCATATCTCACCCACTCTGCTGCGACTGTGATACGCTGCGGATTTTCCACAATAAAATGTGTTGCATAAAATCCGCAGTGTTCATGCCTAGTGTGTTCCTACCCTAAGGCCGGATTTACACAAGCATGTGCTTTTTGCGCGCACAAAAAACGTGGCATTTTGCGCATGCAAAAGGTCCATAACCGCTCCGTGTGTCAGCAGCGTATGATGCGTGGCTGCGTGATTTCCGCGCAGCCGCCATCATTATGACACTCTGTTTGTATGTTTGTAGCACGCGGTGCTTTTCTGTTTTCATTCATAGTTTATACGGCTGCGGAAGTGCTGGGCGTGATTTTCACCCACCCATTGACTTCAATGTGTGCGTGATGCGCGAACAGCGCACAAATATCGGACATGTCGTGAGTTTTACGCAGCGGACATACGGACACACGGACACACGCTGCATGAAAATCACTGACAGTCTGCACGGCCCCGTAGAGTAACATAGGTCCGTGCGAGGTGCGTAAAAATCACGCACGTTGCACGGACGTATTACACGTTCGTCTGAATAAGCCCTAACAATAAGGCCCAGTTCACAGAGTTTTTGGGCCTTGATATTGACTCGGACACTGCGTCAGAATCAGCACCAAAAAACTTCCAAAACCGCCTCCCATTGATTTAATCTGAAATCAATGGGAGCCAGTCGCGGAAAAAAGAAAAAGCAGCACGTCCTTTCTTGCCGCGGTTCTGCCTCTGACCTGCCATCGAAATCAATGGGAGGCAGAAAATGCATTTTTCGCTGCGTTTTTTGTCTGCTGTCCTCAATCGCCGCGGGCAAAAAACGCAGCAAAAAACGCGGCAAGATAGTGTGGGCAAGTCAAAATCTGCCTCAAAATTCTTTAAGGAATTTTGAGGCCGATTTTTTTCGGCCTGCAAAATACTCTGTGTGGACAGGGCCATACATGATCAGCACTTTTTGACACTTTACTCACCGTGTCAGAAGAGCTGCTCCCACTCCAGTCCTCGTCAGGCGATGTCTCTCCAGAAAATGGCGGGGATCGTAGAACTCCTGCCGCCGCGCAAGAACTGGACTCCTCCCCCTCTCCTTACGCAGCTACGCTCTGGAGAAGGAGGAGGAGGCAGACAAGGAGGCGGAGTCGGACGAGGAGGCGGAGGACGAGGAGGCCGAGGAGGAGGAGGAGGACGAGGAGGAGGAGGAGTCGGAGGCGGGCCAGCAGGTAACTAGACTGTGCGCCGCTGTCCCTGTGTGGCTGTCCTTCCCAGTTGGCGGCGGGCACGAGCGGGTTGCGTTCCGGCACGCCTGGTCGTTCGCGCGTGGGCGCGCGCTTGCGGTCATGCGTGCGCGGGTGCGCGCTTGCGGTCGTTTGCGCGCTCGAGCGCGTGCCAGCGGGTGGTATTTCGCGGCGGTGTTTGTTGAGAGGGGGGCCCGCAGCTCACGACATTGTTTTGGTGAAAAGAACAGGCCCCATTGCAGGGGCCTGTTTTTTTCTACCAAAGGCAAGTCGCGGCAGATGCCGGGCCCCCCTTTCAATTAAGTTTGGCCGGGCCCCCTACAGTAGTACCCCTAATACCCTCCTGATGGCGGCCCTGGCCACAGGTTGCAGACCACTCATATATTGTTAAAAACCTGTGTTTAGAATGTGTATACCTAATTATCCCCAGCAGATGGCAGCATTGCTATAACATGTAAAGCCGCATAGCCCTCAGCAAGACCTCATCCTAGTCATTACCACTAAGTGAAGCTGCGTCATGTCCTCATCAGGTAAATACCTGCTCACATTTGGAAGTTGCATTATAAATAAATAAGATGCAGACTCCACGAAATGTAAAGGGAGTATAAGATCTTACACTTGTGGCAGAGCCTTTATTGCAGCGTTTCCCATGATGTAGCTGGAATAAACGGTGCACAGGCCTGTGTGTGTCTGATAGAACATTCTGTTCATTAAAGAAGAAATTGGAAAGACAAAAAAATAAATTGCAGCATTTGCATATTTATAGCGTATGTTTTCCTCTAGAAACCATCTCACAGTTTACAGATACAGTAGAAATAATCTACATAAAATGTCTAGTCACTGTGTACATACATTACATTACTTATCCTGTACTGATCCTGAGTTATATCCTGTATTATACTCCAGAGCTGCACTCACTATTCTGCTGGTGGAGTCACTGTGTACATACATTACATTACTTATCCTGTACTGATCCTGAGTTATATCCTGTATTATACTCCAGAGCTGCACTCACTATTCTGCTGGTGAAGTCACTATGTACATACATTACATTACTTATCCTGTACTGATCCTGAGTAATATCCTGTATTATACTCCAGAGCTGCACTCACTATTCTGCTGGTGGAGTCACTGTGTACATACATTACATTACTTATCCTGTACTGATCCTGAGTTATATCCTGTATTATACTCCAGAGCTGCACACACTATTCTGCTGGTGGAGTCACTGTGTACATACATGACATTACTTATCCTGTACTGATCCTGAGTTACATCCTGTATTATACTCCAGAGCTGCACTCACTATTCTGCTGGTGGAGTTACTGTGTACATACATTACATTACTTATCCTGTACTGATCCTCAGTTACAGTCTGTATTATACTTGTCACGTAGGGTTTGTGGACCCACTGGGCCGCACCACTTTGACTGTGGCAGCTCAGACAGTAGCAAGGCAAGCTAGTCTGGGACTAGGCAGCAGGCAGACGTCAGGCGTGGTGTAGCAGGAAAGGTGTGGTATAAAGCATAGCACGACTACAGCTCAGCACGGCACTTGACCAGGATAGCACGGGATACAGGATACAGGTATGGAAAACACTGGGAACTGGAAAAAACTAGGAGACCATTTGCATAGACAAATTTTGGGTATGACAACAACGCCCAGGCATGGGAGGAAAGGGCTGGGCCCTTCTTATAGTCCTGGGTACTCATGGGCTAATTTTACATTAAAGTCTAGTGCAGGCACTGACCTTTTAAGAGCGGGCACAAGCGCGCGCACCCTACGGGAGGAGGAGACTGGGGCCAGCGCTCGCAGGCCCATGGCTGCAGCCGTCAGGAGGTGAGTGAGCCTGACGGTCCGCGGCCATGGACATGACAATACTCCAGAGCTGCCCCCGCTATTCTACTGGTGAAGTCACTGTGTACATATATCACATTACTTATATTCTACTTATCCTAAGTTACATCTTGTATTATACTCCAGAGCTGCACTCACTATTCTGCTGGTGGAGTCACTGTGTACATACATTACATTACATTACTTATCCTGTACTGATCCTGAGCTACATCCTGTATATTACTCCAGAGCTGCACTCCTTATTCTGCTGATGAAGTCACTGTGTACATACATTACATTACTTATCCTGTACGGATCCTGAATTACATCCTGTATTATACTCCAGAGCTGCACTCACTATTCTGCTGGTGCAGTCACTGTACATACATTACATTACTTATCCTGTACTGATCCTGAGTTACATCCTGTATTATACTCCAGACCGGCACTCCCTATTCTGCTGGTGAAGTCACTGTGTATGTAAAGGGTTTGCCAGACACAGGTTTTGTGTCGACGCCCGGGGTTAATCAGCCCTCATCAGCTCCAAGGTCTGCTAGAGTGACGCGATCTGTTGCCAATCAGGCTTGCAGGCCATGCAAGTAGGCAGGGACTGAGTTGTGGGTAGATTAGGGCTCACCTGTCCTTCTCCCTACCCCGATTCATTACAGTGTACATACATTACTTATCCTGTACTGATCCTGAGTTCCATCCTGTATTATACTCGAGAGCTGTACTCACTATTCTGCTGATGGAGTTACTGTGTACATACATTACATTACTTATCCTGTACTGATCTTGAGTTCCATCCTGTATTATACTCCAGAGCTGCACTCACTATTCTGCTGGTGGAGTCACTGTGTACACACATTACATTACTTATCCTGTACTGATCCTGAGTTACATCCTGTATTATACTCCAGAGCTGCACTCACTATTCTGCTGGTGGAGTCACTGTGTACATATATTACATTACTTATCCTGTACTGATCCTGAGTTACATCCTGTATTATACTCCAGAACTGCACTCACTATTCTGCTGGTGGAGTCACTGTGTACATACATTACATTACTTATCCTGTACTGATCCTGAGTTATATCCTGTATTATACTCCAGAGCTGCACTCACTATTCTGCTGGTGGAGTCACTGTGTACACACATTACATTACTTATCCTGTACTGATCCTGAGTTACATCCTGTATTATACTCCAGAGCTGCACTCACTATTCTGCTGGTGGAGTCACTGTGTACATATATTACATTACTTATCCTGTACTGATCCTGAGTTACATCCTGTATTATACTCCAGAACTGCACTCACTATTCTGCTGGTGGAGTCACTGTGTACATGCATTACATTACTTATCCTGTACTGATCCTGAGTTATATCCTGTATTATACTCCAGAGCTGCACTCACTATTCTGCTGGTGGAGTCACTGTGTACATACATTACATAACTTATCCTGTACTGATCCTGAGTTACATCCTGTATTATACTCCAGAGCTGCACTCACTATTCTGCTGTTGGAGTCACTGTGTACATACATGACATTACTTATCCTGCACTGATCCTGAGTTACATCCTGTATTATACTCCAGAGCTGCACTCACTATTCTGCTGGTGGAGTCACTGTGTACATACATTACATTACTTATCCTGTACTGATACTGAGTTACATCCTGTATTATACTCCAGAGCTGCACTCACTATTCTGCTGGTGGAGTCACTGTGTACATACATTACATTACTTATCCTGTACTGATCCTGAGTATTATACTCCAGAGCTGCACTCACTATTCTGCTGGTGTAGTCACTATGTACATACATTACATTACTTATCTCCTACTGATCCTGAGTTACATCCTGTATTATACTCCAGAGCTGCACTTACTATTCTGCTGGTGGAGTCACTGTGTACATAAATTACATTACTTATCCTGTACTGATCCTGAGTTACATCCTGTATTATACTCCAGAGCTGTACTCACTATTCTGCTGGTGTAGTCACTATGTACATACATTATATTACTTATCCTGTACTGATCCTGAGTTACACCCTGTATTATACTCCAGAGCTGCACTCACTATTCTGCTGGTGGAGTCACTGTGTACATACATTACATTACTTTTCCTGTACTGATCCTGAGTTACATCCTGTATTATACTCCAGAGCTGCACTCACTATTCTGCTGGTGGAGTCACTGTGTACATACATTGCATTACTTATCCTGTACTGATCCTGAGTTACATACTATATTATACTCCAGAGCTGCACTCACTATTGTGCTGGTGGAGTCACTGTGTACACACATTACATTACTTATCCTGTACTGATCCTGAGTTACATACTGTATTATATTTGTTTGGGGGGCACTATTACTGAATGGTGGCACTACCTACAGTGGTGCTATCTACAGGGGGCACTTTTATTAGGTCTCCTATACATACCTTTAAATGGGGCCATAGAAATGCCAAATCTGACTGCTACCTCTGCACCACCTATAGCTACGCTCCTGACATTACGGCATTGCTCTCCCTGCAGATTGAGGATAGTTGGAGAATGTGCAACACACAGTCATTTTCCGTTTACATTTTCTGATCATATTCTTTTAATTTATTTCCATCTCAGTCTCAGTTTCTCTGCTGATAACTGGAAGTTTGTAGTCTGTCCCGGCCGTACTGCAGTTTTATGATATTTTGCACGTCTTGCTGGCGCCATATATAATACATTTTACAACGCCTCCTTTAACCAGACTCCTCTCCAATGCTGCAGGAGACTTCTCTGCCTACACAATCACTTTTCCTTTGCATCACAAATTTAAAAAAAAAAAAAGTAGAAAACTAACAATCTCCTGAT
Source organism: Rhinoderma darwinii (assembly GCF_050947455.1). NCBI lineage: Eukaryota > Metazoa > Chordata > Amphibia > Anura > Rhinodermatidae > Rhinoderma > Rhinoderma darwinii. The sequence continues at coordinate 473,329,851 of NC_134688.1, forward strand.
ATATGACTTATAAATGTCGTGTTACAGAAGAGTCCTAAAAACAAACATCATGTCGGCTCCTTTTACTGCACAGTATAAAGATATTATGGCTCTAATAGAGAGATTCAAAATGTCACTGGATAGGGCACGGGTGCTCAGGACCTTTACTGGGGTTTACTGCTGAGAGACATCGCAAGAATAAAAAAGGAAAAGTTTAACCAAGTTTATAAAGAAAAAAGAATATATTTTTAGAAATTTGGATATAAAAGTTTTAAAAAGTTAATTTTTCTTCTCAATTATAAAATCTAATAATAAGAATATAAATTAATAGTGATGATAATAATAATAATAATAATAATAGTAATAATAATAGTGATGATAATAATAATAATAATATTTGGGCCATGCAGGCTTTTAGCTGGGGTGGGGGGTTGGTGCACCATTGGGTTTTTGTTTGTAATATAAGTACTTATTAGAAAAAAGTTCTTAATAATTTACTTCAATGAACTGACTACATAATCTCAGACACACACGTCACTAGCCACTGAGTATGCTACTTCATTATGACCTACCGACATCTCTAATTCTCATTATGGATAGGTTTTATATTGTCACTGGTGGCCCAGAGAGACTTATAATAATAATGATCCCTGGTGTCTGGAGGACCAGTGAGTATTATACTTATCTCTGTAACATCCATTGAGTATAATAATAATAATTATCCCTGGTGGCAGGGGCGTAACTAAGAAAGACTGGGCCCCATAGCAAACTTTTGACTGGGGGCCCCCCTCCCCTGGGTATCACATAACCCCCCCTTGTAGATAGTGCCTCCCTATAGATTCCGCCACACAGCGCCCCCCTATAGATAGCACCATACAGCCCACTTTAGATAGCGCCATACACAACCCCCTGTAGATAACGCCATACAACCCCCTGTAGATAACTCCATACAGCCCCCCCTGTAGATAACGCCATACAACCCCCTGTAGATAATGCCATACAGTCCCCCCTGTAGATAACGCCATACAGACGCCCTGTAGATTACACTATACAGACCCCCTGTAGATTACGCTATACAGCCCCCCTGTAGATAACGCTATACAGCCCCCCTGTAGATAACGCCATACAGCCGTCCCCCTGTAGATAACGCCATACAACCCCCCCTGTAGATAACGCCATACAGACCCCCCTGTAGATAACGTCATACAGACCCCCCTGTAGATTACACTATACAGCCCCACTGTAGATAACGCCATATAGACCCCCCCACCCCCCCCCCCAAAAAAATGGCCTATAGTTTGTCCTACAAAAGAGATGTATCCCCTATCCACAGGACAGGGGATACATGTGTGATCGGATCGCTGGCATTGATAAGGAGAACTCGGGGTCGAAAGTCCCCCGAAGTTCTCCATGACAAACCTCTGACTTCCAGGGTCTGCGCAGCTCAATAAAAATGAAAGGAGCGCTGGTCACGCATGCGCACAAGCGCGACCTGTGCAGAAGTCATTTCAATGGAGCTGCCGACAGTCCCCGGAAGTCCGAGGTTTGTCATGGAGAACTTCGGCCCTCGTTCTCCTTATCACTGGGCGTCCCAGCGATCACACATGTATCCCCTATCCTGTGGATCGGGGATTCATTTCTTTTGTAGAAACAACCCCTTCAGTGGCGTCGCGCTGTAGCAGCCATAGCGGCTGCTAGCGGAGCCTCCGGCCTCATGCTGCGGGCCCCGTAGCAGCCGCTACGGCTGCTATAGCGGTAGTTACGCCACTGCATGGTGGCTCATATAATATAATGATAATAATAAAAATCCCTGGTCTCAAACTGAGTCTAATAATGAAGCCTGGAGGACCCGTGTGTATAATACTTATCTGTGAAAGTCCATTGAGTAAAATAATGAACCCTGGTGGCCTAGAGAGTAAAATAATAATCGCCGGTGGCCCAGTGGGTATAGTAATTAGCCCTGGAAGATCAATAAGTATAATGATTATCACTGGAGACCTATGGAGTGTAATAATAATAATAATAATCCCTGGGGACACGCTGAGTATAATAACTATCTCAGGAAGGCCAGTAAATATTAGTATTACCCCTGGAGGTCTAGTAAGTATAAAAAGGATCCATGGAGGACCAGTGAGTATAAGAATAATAATCGTTATTAATACTAATAATAATAACAATATAATAATAATAATAATAATAATAACAATATAATAATAATAATAACAACAACAATATAATAATAATAATAACAACAATATAATAATAATAATAATAATAATAATAATAATAATAACAACAATATAATAATAATAATAATAATAATAATAGTAACAACAATATAATAATAATAATAATAACAACAATATAATAATAATAATAATAACAACAATAGAATAATAATAATAACAACAATATAATAATAATAATAATAATAATAATAACAATATAATAATAATAACAATATAATAATAATAATAATAATAATAATAATAATAATAATAATAATAACAATATAATAATAATAATAATAATAACAACAATATAATAATAATAATAATAATAACAACAATAGAATAATAATAATAGTAACAACAATATAATAATAATAATAATAACAACAATATAATAATAATAATAATAACAACAATAGAATAATAATAATAATAACAACAATATAATAATAATAATAATAATAATAATAATAATAATAATAATAATAATAATAACAATATAATAATAACAACAATATAATAATAATAATAATAATAATAATAATAATAACAATATAATAATAATAACAATATAATAATAATAATAATAATAATAATAACAACAATATAATAATAATAATAATAATAATAATAATAATAATAACAATATAATAATAATAACAATATAATAATAATAATAATAATAATAATAATAATAACAACAATATAATAATAATAATAATAATAATAATAATAACAATATAATAATAATAATAATAATAATAATAATAATAATAATAATAACAACAATATAATAATAATAACAATATAATAATATTATATAATAGAAGTGTGTGTGGTATAATACTCATCCTATAGAACATTATAGACCGTGTATTACTCAGCAGGGGGCGACAATGATCGCAGAAGAAAACTCCGCCCACATCACAGAGAACATGAAGCATGATGGGAGACATTCTGAACAAAAATAAGGTATTTTACAAAACTTTTTTGTATAAAATATGTTTTCCATGTGATTTAGGAATGATTTCTGCACCTTCATGTTAACGTTTTCTGTGACTGGAATTGTCCTTTAAGGGCTGTAACACAATGCAAATATACTATTGTCAGCTGCATATTCCTTATATACCTTTTATTGTCATTTTTTTTTCCAGATTGAGGCAGTTATTAGGGTAAAAAAAAGATTTTTTATTTTGGGGGGGGGGGGGGGGGTCCTATTCATCCTGTCCCTACAACAGTTGCTATATTTTTAGCTATAAGGTTTAGCTCCAGTATCTTGACTCTGACAGTCCCTCTTCTTAGACGGAGCAGCAGCTGTGGCCGCTGATGAGAAAATCAACTTTTATCGTAATTTTCCTTTTTTGTTGAAATCCCTTTATCTCCTCCCAAGCCATTAATAATGACCTCCAAATCTCCCGGGTTCTGTCTTCTCCGGCCCGTCTCACATTAATGCTGATTTCAAACTTCTGCGTTAAACATGGGTCACAACTGGAAGGTAATTAAGTGACAATTCACGAAACGTTCTCCTTTAGTGTCATCGTAACAACTTCACATAAAAAAAAAAAGACTGAATTGCGAAATGAAAAAAAAAAAAAAAAGGTGCATTCTGGCTTTAGGATGACATAATGAAACAATGATTAGGGGAGACTGATCGTCTCATTAAAATTCATCTGCAACATTTTGATAAATGACAAACTTATAGGGAGGGAATGAATGCCGACGGAGATTACCGGGTTTTACATAATTGCGGCGCTATAATGGGCCGTTAATAAGAGGGAACAGATACATTTTTGAGGTCCACTTTTTTTTTAAAATACAATTCCTTTGGCAGGTGTAACGTCTATGGCCACGGTCCATCGTTCTGCCGTAAACCTCGACGGCCGTGGCCATGGACATCTTACCTCTCTGCAGCGTCGTCCTCCTGTGAGGCGCCGGCACTCATTTGTGGACTTCGAGTGTCTCCGGCAGGCGTGCGCGCCCGTGCGTGCACGGTCTTAAAGGGCCAGTGCACACATTTTTGAAGGAAGTCTGCAATCTTGCCCAGGATGCCCTTGTACCTTGTTCCTGTATTCCGTATCCTGTTTCCGTGCTACCCAGTTCTAGTGCTCTGCTGTTGCCATGATGTGCTACAGTCTCGCCTCTCCTGACGTCTTCCCGCCGCCTGGTCCTGGACGTGCCTGCCTCGTTACTGCCTACAATTGCCTCAGGTACCCTCGATGAACTATTTGAACTCTGCATCGTGACAGTAGGGGTGTAGCTATACAGGGGCAGAGATAGTAGTTGTACCAAGCCCTGGTGCCTGAGGGGGACCAAATACATCCCTGCCACATAAGATACCAGTATTACAAATAGCACATGGTAGGTGGGGGCCAGATTATGCTTTGTACTTATATTGCCCCGTTCTTGCGACAGACAGAGCGCTGCATTGGTTCCAGTCGGGACACATGCGAAGACCAGCGTGATGGTGGCGGTTCAAGGGGTTAAAACTACAAGACACGTTCCTATGAAATATACAATGAATTGAAAACAAATCCATCTGCCCTGTAATTTTGTTATTATAAAAACGTATTCTATATAATTACAGCTCTAGAACCAAGTTTAGTACATATATACAGTACCACAACCAAACCAAGCTCCGTACATATATATACACACACACACACACACACACACACACACACACACACACACACACACACACAGAACAAAGCTCAGTACATAAATACAGCTCCAGAACAAAGCTCTGACATATATACAGCACCAGAACCAAGCTCTGACATATATACAGCAACAGAACCAAGCTCTGACATATATACAGCACCAGAACCAACCCCAGTTCATATGTAGAGCACCAGAACCAAGCTCAGTACATAAATACAACACCACAACCAAGTTCAGTACATATATGCAGCTCCAGAACCAAGCTCAGTACATATATACAGGACCAGAACAAAGCTCAGTACATATATACAGCACGAGAGCCAAGCTCAATACATACAGCACTAGAACCAAGCTCTGACATATATACAGCACCAGAACAAACCCCAGTACATATGTAGAGCACCAGAACCAAGCTCAGTACATAAATACAACATCAGAACCAAGCTCAGTACATATATACACACAACACCAGAACAAAGCTCATTACATAAATACAGCTCCAGAACCAAGCTCATACATAAATACAGCACTAGAACCAAGCTCTGACATATATACAGCACCAGAACCAACCCCAGTACATATGTAGAGCACCAGAACCAAGCTCAGTACATACAGTGGAGGAAATAAGTATTTGATCCCTTGCTGATTTTGTAAGCTTGCCCACTGTCAAAGTCATGAACACTCTAGAATTTTTAGGATAGGTTAATTTTACCAGTGAGAGATAGATTATATAAAAAAAAAAAAAAAGAAAATCACATTGTCAAAATTATATGTATTTATTTGCATTGTGCACAGAGAAATAAGTATTTGATCCCCTACCAACCATTAAGAGTTCAGCCTCCTCCAGACCAGTTACACGCTCCAAATCAACTTGGTGCCTGCATTATAGACAGCTCTTACATGGTCACCTGTATAAAAGACTCCTGCCCACAAACTCAATGAATCAGTCTGACTCTAACCTCTACAACATGGGCAAGACCAAAGAGCTTTCTAAGGATGTCAGGGACAAGATCATAGACCTGCACAAGGCTGGAATGGGCTACAAAACCATAAGTAAGACGCTGGGTGAGAAGGAGACAACTGTTGGTGCAATAGTAAGAAAATGGAAGACATACAAAATGACTGTCAATCGACATCGATCTGGGGCTCCATGCAAAATCTCACCTCGTGGGGTATCCTTGATCCTGAGGAAGGTGAGAGCTCAGCCGAAAACTACACAGGGGGAACTTGTTAATGATCTCAAGGCAGCTGGGACCACAGTCACCAAGAAAACCATTGGTAACACATTACGCCGTAATGGATTAAAATCCTGCAGTGCCCGCAAGGTCCCCCTGCTCAAGAAGGCACATGTACAGCCCGTCTGAAGTTTGCAAATGAACATCTGGATGATTCTGAGAGTGATTGGGAGAAGGTGCTGTGGTCAGATGAGACTAAAATTGAGCTCTTTGGCATTAACTCAACTCGCCGTGTTTGGAGGAAGAGAAATGCTGCCTATGACCCAAAGAACACCGTCCCCACTGTCAAGCATGGAGGTGGAAACATTATGTTTTGGGGGTGTTTCTCTGCTAAGGGCACAGGACTACTTCACCGCATCAATGGGAGAATGGATGGAGCCATGTACCGTCAAATCCTGAGTGACAACCTTCTTCCCTCCACCAGGACATTAAAAATGGCTCGTGGCTGGGTCTTCCAGCACGACAATTACCCGAAACATACAGCCAAGGCAACAAAGGAGTGGCTCAAAAAGAAGCACATTAAGGTCATGGAGTGGCCTAGCCAGTCTCCAGACCTTAATCCCATCGAAAACTTATGGAGGGAGCTGAAGATCCGAGTTGCCAAGCGACAGCCTCGAAATCTTAATGATTTACAGATGATCTGCAAAGAGGAGTGGGCCAAAATTCCATCTAACATGTGTGCAAACCTCATCATCAACTACTAAAAATGTCTGACTGCTGTGCTTGCCAACAAGGGTTTTGCCACCAAGTATTAAGTCTTGTTTGCCAAAGGGATCAAATACTTATTTCTCTGTGCATAATGCAAATAAATATATATAATTTTGATAATGTGATTTTCAGTTTTTTTTTAAATATAATCTATCTCTCACTGGTAAAATTAACCTAGCCTAAAAATTCTAGACTGTTCATGTCTTTGACATTGGGCAAACTTACAAAATCAGCAAGGGATTAAATACTTATTTCCTTCACTGTATATGCAGCTCCAGAACAAAGCTCAGTACATATATATACAGGATCAGAACAAAGCTCAGTACATATATACAGCACCAGAACAAAGCCCAGTACATATATACAATACCAGAACAAAGCTCAGTACATATATACAGCACCAAAACAAGTTCAGTACATATATACACAACACCAGAACCAGGCTGAGTACATATAAACAACACCAGAACAAAGCTCAGTACATATATACAGCACCAGAACAAAGCTCAGTACATAAATACAGCACCAGAACAAAGCTAAGTACATATATACAGCACCAGAACAAATACATCTAAATTTAGTGCAACCCCTGCCGTATAGGTTTGTACGGTGTAGAACGACAGCTCCCAGCATGGCCCGAACAATGGTAAGGATATGCTGGGAGATGCTGTTTCACCAAAAAAATAATCAGATCATAATCAAAGTACCCATCATCTCGCTGCAGATCATACTGTGACTATAGTTCTGATTAGAGGCAGAATAAACATTTACATTAAGTGACGTCTCGGATTCTAGTTATTTTTCTCTTTTCTTCCCCATCCGGTCCAGACCTCTATAATGACTTCTTCCAGCTACAGCCCATTTCTGCAGTTTTCCACTCAGATATCTTCAGCTTCTCACTTTTAAAAATGTCTGCACCTATAAACGAAGATGAAATTCTCAACACCCCTAAATATAATAGCACCATACACAAATACCATAAACAAAAAAAACCTTACATACTCACATGATCTCGTTCCAACGCCGTCCGGTGGCAAAGCAGATCTGCTGTCTTCTGAGCAGATCTGTGGCTGAACGACGCAAGTGGCGCAATGACATCATCGCGCTGCTAGCGTCGTTGAAATAAGTCGATTGGCAAGGCAGAATGACTTGCCCCGTCAATCAGCGCCTTTTAACAACAGAAGCGACGTGATGATGTCATTGCGCCGCTAACGTCGTTGAAAGGCGCTGGTTGGCGGGGCAAGTCATTTTGCCCTGCCAATCAGCGTCATTGTTAGGCGCTGCATGGTCAGACCCGGAATGTGCCCGGCCAATCAGCGCTAATGTATGTAATTGTATCTGCCTGCTATAGATGCTGGTACAATTAGTGCAAGAGGAGGTGGCGGCAACTGGTTTCAGTGGCGCCACCGCCCCATCAGAGAGGCAGCAGCAGCCTATAATATTCATTTGTATCCACGTTCAGAGAATGCAGATACAAGTGAATGTGTCGCTCGCACCGAGGCCCCTTCCGGTGTTAGCGACGCCACTGGGCATGAGGGGGCCCGTGCCGCCCAACCCATAAATGTTAGAGGCCGGGCGGCTCAGGCCCCGTAGTTGCATCACTACCGCTGTAGCAGCCATAATGGCTGCACGCGGCGCCACCAGGAATGGGGGGTGTGTCGATGGGCTGCACGGGTCCCCTCATGCTGCGAGCCCCATAGCAGCCACTACCGTTGCTACAGCGGTAGTTACGCTACTGGATAGATTATTATAATGGCTGCCACATTACAGGAGTTTAAGTTGCATCACTAGGTCTTAACACTCTGCCAAGAACACAGAATTGAAGCTTCTGAACGGTACCTCAGGGGCGTAGCTATAATAGAGAGGGCGGACAATGCTTATGCCTTGGGTAATAGGTGCCAGTGAGGAGCCAACAACCCACTGCGCCTTGATTTAGATATTTACATACAGGTATAGGGCAGCAATATTAACCTAAGTGATGGAAAGCTGAGCTCCGATTCATAGGCAACAAGTTATTATTGTGGCTCCCAGGACTGCTAGCCATTATGCGTGTATACAGAAAAAAATATTCCTGTATTGCATTGTGGGATATGTAGTGTTTGGAATATTACAGTAGTAACATACAAACTAAAATGAAATCTGTACATAAACATATGTATATAATCACTGCCCCACCCTCAGCAACTTCATTTAAGAGCTATCGATCTCCCTGAGGCAAGAGGTGCCCCGTGCCATATGCCTCAGTGATTTCCATAGTTCCCAGAGAGTTGATAGGCTGCATTGTTGTGAACAGAAGTTTCTTAGGAAAAAAAATAAATTGCTGTCACTATGTGGAGGTGACATGCCCACATTTACATGAAAAAGCAGGCATTTTCCAAAATCTACAGCAATATAATCTATGAGGGGGTTTAGCAGTTAATTCTGGACGACAGTTTGAGTCAATGCAGTTTCTAAGCATATAAAGCAGGAGATTTGTGGCATTGAAAATGTGATAAAATAGCAAACCAGGAAATTATAATAATAACTTCTCAAATAGCACGTCTATAACTCTACTAAGATCTATTCACCGGGACTGAGCAACAGATGCTGCTGTAATAGAGGAGAAAAGCAGCCCTGACTTACTGAAAATGTGCGCTGCCACCACCAACCATCATCAGCACCGCCACCACCAACCATCATCAGCACCGCCACCACAAACCACCATCAGTACCACCCCCACCAACCATCATCAGCACCGCCACCACCAACCATCATCAGCACCGCCACCACCAACCATCATCAGCACCGCCACAACCAACCACCATCAGCGCTGCCACCACCAACCACCATCAGCACCACAACCACCAACCATCATCAGCACCGCCACCACCAACCACCATCAGTACCACCCCCACCAACCATCATCAGCACCGCCACCACCAACCATCATCAGCACCGCCACAACCAACCACCATCAGCGCTGCCACCACCAACCACCATCAGCACCACAACCACCAACCATCATCAGCACCGCCACCACCAACCATCATCAGCACCGCCACCACCAACCATCATCAGCACCGCCACCACCAACCATCATCAGCACCACTACCACCAACCACCATCAGCACCACCACCACCAACCTTCATCAGCACCGCCACCACCAACCATCATCAGCACCGCCACCACCAACCATCATCAGCACCGCCACCACCAACCATCACCAGCACCGCCACCACCAATCACCATCAGCACTGCCACCACCAACCATCATCGGCACCGCCACCACCAACCATCATCAGCACCGCCACCACCAACCATTATCAGCACCGCCACCACCAACCACCATTAGCACTGCCACCACCAACCATCATCAGCACCGCCACCACCAACCATTATCAGTACCACCACCACCAACCATCATCAGCACCACCACCACCAACCATCACCAGCACCGCCACCACCAACCACCAATCACCATCAGCACTGCCACCACCAACCATCATCAGCACCGCCACCACCAACCATCATCAGCACTGCCCCCACCAACCATCATCAGCACCGCCACCACCAACCATCATCAGCACCACCACCACCAACCATCACCGGCACCACCACCACCAACCACCAATCACCATCAGCACTGCCACCACCAACCATCATCAGCACCGCCACCACCAACCATCATCAGCACCGCCCCCACCAACCATCATCAGCACCGCCACTGCCAACCCTCCACTAGCACAACCCCATATTGTAATGGCCGGAAGGAGGTGAAGGGAAAGTGAGCCCTAATCTACCCACCGCCCTGTCCCTGCCTACTTGCAACGACTCGCCCTAGGCGACGAGGTACAACTGGGCGGCGGTCCCTACGCTGTCTAAGTGCACAGGAAAACAAACAGGGAACATGCAAGGGAAGGGGCAGTAGCCACGGAACGCCACGAGGAAACGGAGCTGCGAACGGACAGTCAGGACCAGGACGAAGTGAGTACACCCAAGCGGGCAAGGAGACAGAAGCAAGCCAGGGGCAAAGCAAAGCAGGTCAAGCAGAACTGCAGCAAGGCAGAAGCACGGCAGAAGCAGGCTGGAGCAAGCAGCAGTGGGGCCAGGAATCCAAAAGAATTACAAGCACTGAGGGAGAGAGCAGGGCAGGTAATAAAGGACAGGGGGCGGAGCTAACTCCGACAGACCAGGCCGCGATAGGCTCTCCCACTCCTGAGCCTGCCACCCTGGTTGGTGGGAGATGGTGTCAGTCGAACAGGTCTGGCCTCAGGTGTGGATTGATTAATCCCAGGAGTATACCTAGATGAAGTACCTGGCAGATCCCTAACAGTACTCCCCCTTTTATGAGGGGCCACCGGACCCTTACTAAGGGGACCCGGTTTAGTGGGGAAGAGAAGGTGGAACCTCCTGATCAATACCCCAGCGTGAACATCACGGGCAGGTACCCAAGTCCTCTCCTCCGGCCCGTATCCTCTCCAATGGACCAGGTACTGGAGGGAGCCCTGGACCATCCTACTGTCCATAATCTTGGCCACCTCGAATTCCACCCCCTCAGGGGTGAGAACGGGAACAGGAGGTATCCTCGAGGGGGACCAGGACGGGGAGCAGCGTTTAAGGAGGGAGGCATGGAAGACATCATGTATGCGAAATGATGGGGGGAGCTCCAGACGGAAGGATACAGGGTTGAGGACTTCAATGATCTTATAAGGTCCAATAAATCGGGGAGCAAACTTCCTGGACGGGACCTTAAGGCGCAAGTTCCTGGACGACAACCAGACCAAATCCCCGACGACAAACCGGGGGTTAGCAGAACGTCTACTATCCGCCTGAATCTTTTGTGCGCTCTGGGACTCCTCTAGGTTCTTCTGAACCTGGGCCCAGACGGTGCACAGTTCCCGATGAACATCCTCTACCTCAGGATTATTGGAACAACCAGGGGAGACGGAGGAGAATCTTGGGTTAAACCCGAAATTACAGAAAAACGGGGAGACCCCTGACGAGTTACTGACCCGGTTATTCAAGGAAAATTCAGCAAGGGGAAGGAATGAGACCCAATCGAATTGACAGTCAGAGATGAAACACCTTAAATATTGTTCCAGGGATTGGTTGGTCCTTTCCGTTTGGCCATTAGTTTCGGGATGGAAGGCGGAGGAGAAGGACAGATCAATCTCCAACTTTTTACAAAAAGCTCTCCAAAATAAGGAAACAAATTGTACCCCTCTGTCAGAAACGATATTGACTGGGGCCCCATGGAGACGCAGGATGTGTTTCACAAACAAAGAAGCTAACGTCTTGGCGTTAGGTAGCTTCTTAAGGGGCACAAAGTGGCACATCTTGCTGAAGCGGTCGACTACCACCCACACCACCGACTTGCCCTGAGATGGAGGCAAATCGGTGATAAAATCCATGGAGATATGGGTCCAAGACGATTATACCAGGGGGTAAAATACAAGCAGGATCCTTCTCAGAAGGAGGATTGGCCATGAAACTACGTGACAGAGCATCAGCCTTAATATTCTTGGACCCAGCCCTATAGGTAACCAAGAAATTAAATCTGGTAAAGAATAGTGCCCACCGAGCTTGTCTAGGATTAAGCCTCCGGGCCGATTCTAGGAAAACCAGATTCTTGTGATCCGTAAGGACCGTTACCTGGTGTCTGGCCCCCTCCAGGAAGTGCCGCCACTCCTCAAAAGCCCATTTAATGGCTAGAAGTTCGCGGTTGCCAATATCATAGTTACTCTCCGTGAGCGAAAACTTCCTAGAGAAGTAAGCACAGGGGCGGAGATGGGTGAGGGAGCTGGTACCCTGGGACAAGACGGCCCCCACTCCCACCTCGGAAGCGTCAACCTCCACAATAAATGGCTCCTCTTGGTTGGGCTGAATCAGCACGGGGGCCGAGATAAAGCACTTCCTGAGGGTCTCAAAGGCCTGGACGGCCTCAGGGGGCCAATGGAGGACATCAGCACCCTTGCGGGTAAGGTCCGTAAGAGGCTTAGCGACGACCGAGAAGTTGGCAATAAATCTCCTGTAATAGTTGGCGAACCCTAAAAAACACTGTAACGCCTTAAGGGAGGCAGGTTGGACCCATTCCGCCACAGCCTGAACCTTGGCAGGGTCCATGCGGAATTCATGAGGAGTGAGGATTTGCCCTAAAAATGGTATCTCCTGTACCCCAAAGACACATTTTTCAGTCTTAGCAAACAGATTATTCTCCCGAAGGACCTGGAGCACCTTCCTGACATGCTTCACGTGGGAGGACCAGTCCTTGGAAAACACCAGTATGTCATTAAGGTACACAACAAGAAAATTACCCAGGTACTCTCTCAGGATTTCATTAATAAAATTCTGGAAGACAGCAGGGGCATTACACAACCCAAAGGGCATGACCAGGTATTCGAAATGACCCTCGGGTGTGTTGAACGCAGTTTTCCACTCATCCCCCTCTTTGATGCGGATAAGGTTATATGCCCCCCGTAGATCGAACTTAGAAAACCATTGGGCTCCCTGAACCTGATTAAAAAGATCCGGAATCAAAGGAAGTGGGTACTGGTTCCTTACGGTGACCTTATTCAGGTTACGATAATCAATGCACGGCCTAAGACCACCATCCTTCTTCCCCACGAAGAAGAAGCCAGCACCTACAGGAGAAGTCGAGGGGCGAATGAAACCCTTGGCCAGGCATTCTTGGATATATTCCCTCATAGCTTTACGTTCAGGACATGAAAGATTAAATATCCTACCCTTAGGAAGCTTGGCACCAGGCACCAAATCGATGGCGCAATCGTAATCTCTATGGGGGGGGCAACACCTCGGAGGCCTCCTTAGAAAACACATCGGCGAAGTCCTGAACAAACTCAGGAAGCGTGTTTACCTCCTCCCGGGGAGAAATAGAGTTAACAGAAAGACATGACATAAGACATTCATTACCCCATTTGGTGAGATCCCCAGTATTCCAATCAAACGTGGGATTATGCAACTGCAACCAGGGAAGGCCTAAAACCAGATCAGACGATAATCCCTGCATCACCAGTACAGAGCACTGCTCCAAATGCATGGAGCCAACAAGGAGTTCAAAAACAGGAGTATGCTGAGTAAAATAACCATTAGCAAGGGGAGTTGAGTCGATTCCTACTACAGGGATAGGATAAGGTAAATCAATACAAGGCATCTTTAGAGACATAGCAAATTCCGCAGACATGATATTAGCAGATGACCCTGAATCCACGAAAGCACTGCCCGTGGCAGCCCGGCCAGCAAACGAGACCTGAAAGGGAAGCAAAATTTTATTGCGTTTCACATTAACGGGAAATACCTGTGCGCCCAAGTGACCTCCCCGATGATCACTTAGGCGCGGAAGTTTTCCGGCTTCTTATTCTTGCGCCTGGGACAGGTGTTCAGTAGATGCTTGTCGTCCCCACAGTAGAAGCAGAGACCATTCATTCTGCGAAACTCCCTACGTTGTCGAGGGGACATGGAGGCCCCGAGTTGCATAGGTACCTCCGAGTCCTCCGTGGAGGGGCGAGGAGACGGGACCTCGGGGGGATCGCAGAAAAGTCAGAGGGGAGCACACTGAAGCGTTCTAGCTGACGTTCCCTGAGACGTCGGTCAAGTCGTACTGCTAGGGCCATAACCTGGTCAAGGGAGTCAGACGAGGGGTAGCTAACCAGCAGATCCTTCAGGGCGTCAGATAATCCTAACCTAAACTGGCACCTTAGGGCCGGATCGTTCCACTGAGAAGCTACGCACCACTTCCTAAAATCAGAACAGTATTCCTCAACCGGTCTCCTACCCTGACGTAAGGTCACCAGCTGACTCTCGGCTAAGGCAGTCCTGTCAGTCTCGTCGTAAATGAGTCCGAGGGCAGAGAAAAAACGATCAACAGAGGAAAGTTCAGGGGCGTCAGGAGCCAAGGAGAAGGCCCACTCTTGGGGCCCTTCCTGGAGTCGGGATATGATGATACCCACCCGCTGGTTCTCGGAACCTGAGGAGTGGGGCTTTAGGCGGAAATACAGTCTGCAACTCTCCCGGAAGGAGAGAAACGTCTTACGGTCCCCTGAGAACCGGTCAGGTAACTTGAGGTCGGGTTCTAGAGGTGAGGTGAGGGGTACTATTAAAGCAGCGTCACCCTGATTGACCCTTTGGGCCAGGGCCTGGACCTGTAGGGAGAGGCCCTGCATCTGCTGGGCCAGGGTCTCAAGGGGGTCCATGATAGCGTCAGCGTAGGAGAAATGGTAGACTAGGTAAGGGCTTGTAATTATGTAATGGCCGGAAGGAGGTGAAGGGAAAGTGAGCCCTAATCTACCCACCGCCCTGTCCCTGCCTACTTGCAACGACTCACCCTAGGCGACGAGGTACAACTGGGCGGCGGTCCCTACGCTGTCTAAGTGCACAGGAAAACAAACAGGGAACATGCAAGGGAAGGGGCAGTAGCCACGGAACGCCACGAGGAAACGGAGCGGCGAACGGACAGTCAGGACCAGGACGAAGTGAGTACACCCAAGCGGGCAAGGAGACAGAAGCAAGCCAGGGGCAAAGCAAAGCAGGTCAAGCAGAACTGCAGCAAGGCAGAAGCACGGCAGAAGCAGGCTGGAGCAAGCAGCAGTGGGGCCAGGAATCCAAAAGAATTACAAGCACTGAGGGAGAGAGCAGGGCAGGTAATAAAGGACAGGGGGCGGAGCTAACTCCGACAGACCAGGCCGCGATAGGCTCTCCCACTCCTGAGCCTGCCACCCTGGTTGGTGGGAGATGGTGTCAGTCGAACAGGTCTGGCCTCAGGTGTGGATTGATTAATCCCAGGAGTATACCTAGATGAAGTACCTGGCAGATCCCTAACACATATACTGCCATCACTGCCAAGATATGTGAAATAAGAAAGCAACACACTTGCTGGTTTCCGCACTATTTGGTGAGGTTTTGCTGGCGGAATTCCCTGCGGCTACCGGGGCAGATTTGCTGTGTAGTTTTACTCAGCGTATCGGCCTAGTGTGTTCCTATCCCTAGGATGCGCTCCTGAAGCTGCTGTCGATCTCTAAATAGGCCAGTAGAATTTCTAATTCATTTTTTTTTGTGAACGGACACCCCAACGAAAATCCGACAAAACCCAATCAAGTCAATGGGTTTCTTGGCGGCAGGTGTTGTCCGTTGTGCAACGGAACAGGTGCTTCTTATTTTTCCGTTGTTCTGCTCTGACGGAGCAGAATAACGGAAAGCCGAACGCAGGTGTGAACCCAGCCTTACATTTTGGGCATTTTGAGTCAAATAAAACTTGCACTCCCATGCAGGCGGAGCTTGTATGGAGCGGCGGTCAAGCATGTACTCTGCTATTTCCGTCATTCCCTTACATTTTGAATGAAATGGAAGCGTGCACGCTTGACCGCCGCTCAATTCAATGTCCCCCTCACTGCAGGGGGTGAAGTGAGGAGGATCTGGGGGTTTGGGACCCTCGTTCTTATGATCACAAAAAAAATTAAAAATTAAAAACGCAAAAATTATTGTTAACCTTCCTGCTGGCCTGACTTTCTCGCTTCCCGCTCCGTTCCCTCGTTCTGGTCCCAGTTGTCCGGGATCCAAGATGGCTGCTACTGTCTCAGACTTGCATGTGGAGAGCATTGCCTGCCAGTCTGAGACATGCCCCCACCTCCTTTCACTGCTCTCAGAAGGACAAGCACGGATGATGTCAGCACTGTGTCCATCTCTTCTGACACTTCTCCTGCTGGGTTCTTGACAGGGGTTCCGGCTGCAGCAACATCCTCACTGACAGCGCGTCAGTGAAGGACGGAGGAAGACAGCGCCAGGGTTGCCATGAATCATCTTCTGTATGTAAGTATATAACTGTATGCTTGTAACGGTCTTATATGTTTTATTGTCTGTGTTTTTTTTACAGGTTTCTGTATCTTGGACTACGTCAGATCATCGTAGGATCGAATTTTTTACCGATTAAAATGGTCAAAGCGGGCTGTAGGGGGCAGTTTATTTCAATAAAGTATTTTTTATACATTTTTCCACTGTATAACAGAACTAAAAATCGAGGTGTTTGACTGACACCTCTCCATTACAATCGCTAGGGCTTGGCGTCAGCCAGAGGTGTGCTATGTCCACTTTTGGCTGACACCAACCCCTCCAATCTGTTACCCCAGTACCCAACGCACCAGGGGTACTGGGAAGAGCCGAGGACTATCAGGAGCGGCCCATCTAATGTGATGGGTGGCCCCTGGGACGGCCGCAGGCTGGTGTTTTTAGAATGGGAAGGAACCAATAGCCATGGACCTTTCCATCCTGAGAATTTCAGACTGCGGTTGTTGGTTTTTCTTGGCTGGATAGAGAAATAGGAGGACCTCACATGTTTTTTTTTTGTTAATCATTTACTTATTTCCATGGCTATTGGTGCCCTCCCATCCTAAAAACACCAGCCAGCGGCCGCCCAGATGGTTCTTGCCTCTTCCCAGTACCCCTGGTGCGTTGGGTACTGAGGTAATTGGAGGGGTTAGTGTCAGCCAAAGGTGGACATAGCGCACCCATGACTGACACCAAGCCCTAGCTATTGTAATGGAGAAGCGTCAGTCAGACACCTCGATTACTAGCGCTGTTGCACAGTTGAAAAAAATATAAAACACACTTTATTGAAATAAACTGCGCGCCCAACAGCCCGCTTTGACCATTTTATTGGTAAATATTCGATCCCCCGACAATCCAACGTAGTCCAAGACACGGAAACCTTTATAAAAAACACAGACAGTAAAACATATAAGACCGTTACAAGCATACAGTTATATACTTACATACAGAAGATGATTCATGACAACCCTGGCGCTGTCTTCCCCCGTCCTCCACTGACGCGCTGTCAGTGAGAATGTTGCTGCAGCCGGAACCCCTGTCAAGAAGCCAGCAGGAGAAGTGTCAGAAGAGATGGACACAGCGCTGACAGCAGTGAAGGAGGTGGGGGGCATGTCTCAGACTGGCAGGCAATGCTTTCTATATGCAAGTCTGAGACAGTAGCAGCCATCTTGGATCTCAGAAAACGGGGACTAGAACGAGGGAACGGAGCGGGAAGCAAGAAAGTGAGGCCAGCAGGAAGGTTAACAATAATTTTGCAGTTTTACATTTTATTTTATTTTTTGGGACTGAACGGTTGCTTTTTAACCAGTTAGGTTATGTTCACACGCACTATTTTCAGACGTAATTCTGGTGTTTTACGCCTGAAAAAAGGGCTCCATTACGCCTACCAACATCTGCCCATTGCTTTCAATGGGTTTTACGGTGTTCTGTTCATGAAGGCTCACAGGTGTATAACCGATGAGCCAGGGACTGTTGCTGGGAAGGGGTTAATGTTAGGGCGAGTCTCCCTCCCCTTCCCTGTGGGGGGATGAGTCAGTAGGTAGGAGTGTTAGGGCAGGAAAGGGGGTGTGGTTAGGGTAATGGATTAGGGATATAGGACCTCGTACCTCGTGGTGCGGCCTCTTTGCTGGAAATTCCCTCCCTCCCTCATGTAATGTTGGTGATTTCTGTATAAGTTGATCGGCTGTGTACTGTGTTCTTTTATAAAAAAATAAAAAAATATATATATATGTATGTATATCTCTTTTACGTTTATATGGACGGATAAAAAAGAAAAAAACAAACAAACAATGGGATACAAAGGAATGCAAAAGAGAGGAGGAGTTTGGTTACTGTGTATGGCACGTTGGTGTCTTGGTGATGTATTTGGTGTTATGGTTGTTTTATGTCACAGCGGGCGGTATTAGAAGGGGATTTACCTACATGTCCTTGGGATAGGCAGGCATACGGGTTGGTTATTGACCTTTGTTAAGGTCATTTAGACAGGGGCGTAGCTAGGGGGGGCGGGGCACGCGGTGGTAGGGAAGGCAGAGGCGTAGCTAGGTTCTCCAGCACCCGGGGCAAAGATTCAGTATGGCGCCCCCTCCCAACCTCTTTCCCGACATCTTCTTCCCCCTCGCCGTGTTTGTTTTCTCTACCAATCGACGTGTCATTTCTTTTTATATAACGTGAGCATAAAAACATTTGTACATCTTACAAGCAATATGGTTCTACACACAACACCAGAACCAAGCTCAGTACATATATACAGCCCCAGCACAAATACAGCTCAATTTAGTGCAACCCCTGCCGTATAGGTTTGTACGGCGTAAAACTACAGCACCCAGCATGGCCCGAACAATGATAAGGATATGCTGGGAGATGCCGTTTCACAAAAAATAAATCATATCATAATCATCTCGCTGCAGATCATACAGTGACTACAGTGCTGATTAGAGGCAGAATAAAAATTTACATTAAGTGACTCACCGGTGACGTCTCAGATTCTAGTTATTTTTCTCCATCCGGTCCAGACCTCTATGATGACTTCTCCCGGTCACAGACCATTTCTGCAGTTTGCCGCTCACATGTCTTCAGCTTCTCACTTTACCAACAATTCTGCACCTATAAATAAATATAAAGTTATCATTATACCACACACTACACCCCTAACTATAATAGCACCATACACTGCACCTCTAATTATAATAGCACCATACACCGTGTCCCACACACACACACTGTGCCCCCTGTAGATAGTGCGCCCATATAGCCCACCCCTGTATATAATGTCCCACAAATAACTCCCCCTATAGTGCTCTACAGATACCCCATCCCTGTATATAGTGCTCTACAGATAGCCCACCCCTGTATATAGCCCCCCTGTAGATATAGCCTACCCCTGTATATAGTGCTCCACATATAGTCCACCCCTGTATATAGGGCTCCATGGATAGCCCAACAATGTATATAGCCCCCCTGTAGATATAGCCCACCCCTGTATATAGTGCTCCACATATAGTCCACCCCTGTATATAGTGTTTCACAGATAGCCCACCCCTGTATATAGCCCCCTTGTACATATAGTCCACCCCTGTATATAGTGCTCCACTAGATTATACAGGGGTGGGCTATCTGTGGAGCACTATATACAGGGGTGGACTATATGTACAAGGGGGCTATATACAGGGGTGGGCTTTCTGTGGAGCACTATAGGGGGAGCTATTTGTGGGATACTATATACAGGGGTGGGCTATATCTACAGGGGGACTATATACAGGGGTGGGCTATATCTACAGGGGGACCATATCTACAGGGGGACCATATCTACAGGGCTGGGCTATATACAGGGCTGGGCTATATACAGGGCTGGGCTATATACAGGGCTGGGCTATATACAGGGCTGGGCTATATACAGGGGTGGGCTATATACAGGGGGGCTATATCTACAGGGGGCTATATCTACAGGGGTGGGCTATATACAGGGGGGCTATATCTACAGTGGTGGGCTATATACAGGGGGGCTATATCTACAGGGGTGGGCTATATCTACAGGGGTGGGCTATATACAGGGGGGCTATATCTACAGTGGTGGGCTATATACAGGGGGGCTATATCTACAGGGGTGGGCTATATCTACAGGGGTGGGCTATATACAGGGCTGGGCTATATACAGGGGGACTATATACAGGGTGGCTATATACAGGGGGGCTATATCTACAGGGGGGGCTATCTATGGAGCACCATATACAGGGGTGGGCTATATCTACAGGGGGCTATATACTATATACTATATATATACTATATAGCCCCCCTGTAGCTATAGCCCACCCCTGTATATGGTGCTCCATAGATAGCCCACCCCAGTATATAGCTCCCCTGTAGATATAGACCCCCTGTAGATATAGCCCCCCTGTGTATAGCCCACCCCCTGTAGATATAGTCCCCTTGTATATAGCCCACCCCCTGTAGAGATAGCCCCCCCTGTAGATAGACACCCCCCCTGTAGATAAAGCCCCCCGCGTGTAGATAAAGTCCCCTCCGTAGATACAGCCACACTTTTATTACAATTAAAAAAATAAAACTATTCAAACTCACCTTATTCCCGCTCCCACGCCGTCCGGCAGCCATGGAGACCTGCTCTCTTCTGTGCAGGTCTCCAGGGGGTTGAACGCGGCGTCTATGAAAGGTGCTGATTGGCTGGGCAGGATGACAAAAGGTACCAGTCGCTTCAGTCGTGGAAAGGCGCTGAATGGCCGGGCACGGAACGTGCCCGGTCATTCATTGCTTCTAATTATACCTGTGTCCTTGCGACACAGGTACAATTTTAGTGCAGGAGGAGGGGGCGCTGATGCCCCCCTCTAAGCTGCGCCCGGGGCACATGCCCCGCCTGCCCCCCCTAGCTACGCCCCTGGGGAAGGGGGGGGGGCGAGGAAGAGCAGCTGATTGTATGTCGGACACCTGCAGCAGCTTAGGAAGAGCCAGGAAATTAGGGCGTTCTGACTGGGGTCTGTGACGGCCAGGGAGTGGACCAGTCCAGTCACCTTACCTGTCACCTGACCTCACGTCAGTGACATGAGGTCAGATGACTCAGTTTAGGTTACAGGTCCACTCCCGTGCTGCAGCCTTCCACCTCTGAAGTTACACATGCCGAGAAGCAGAGAGGAAGCTCCGCCCACAGCCCGTCCTGACCTGTCAGCAAGGAGACATGGTGAGTGTCTGTGTGTGTAGTGTGTGTACAGTGTGTTTCTCTGTGTGTGTGTGTGTGTGTGTGTGTCTGTCTGTGTCTCTACATGTGTTTGTCTCTCATATCTACTACATTATCTGTACTCAGAGAGTTATCACTGTGCTATCTGTGGTGTTACATAGGACCGCAGGTAACATCTACTACATTATCTGTACTGTGTAGCTGAGCTGAGATTGTAATTTAGCACAATGTGTTATCTATGGTGTTACATAGGACTGCAGGGGACACAACTACATTATCGGTACTCAGAGAGTTATCACTATGTGTTATCTGTGGTGTTACATAGGACTGCAGGTAACATCTACTACATTATCTGTACCCAGAGAGTTATCACTGTGTTATCTGTGGTGTTACATAGGACTGCAGGCAACATCTACTACATTATCTGTAATCAGAGAGTTATCACTGTGTTATCTGTGGTGTTACATAGGACTGCAGGTAACATCTACTACATTATCTGTACTCAGAGAGTTATCACTGTGTTATCTGTGGTGTTACATAGGACTGCAGGCAACATCTACTACATTATCTGTACTCAGAGAGTTATCACTGTGTTATCTGTGGTGTTACATAGGTCGGCAGGTAAGATCTACTACATTATCTGTACTCAGAGTTATCACTGTGTGTTATCTGTGTTGTTACATAGGACTGCAGGTAACACTACTACATTATCTGTGCTGTGTACATATGTGCCTGGGTAGGTATATATGGGTCTGTTTGTGAATGTGTCTTTGTGCTTGTATATTTGTGCCTTTTATGTATTTGTATATGTCCCTGTCTGTGTATTTATCTGCCGGTGTGTGTGTGTGTGTGTGTGTGTGTGTGTGTGTGTGTGTGTGTGTGTGTATGTGTTTGTACGTCTATATATTTACCTGTATGTATATATTCCAGATGGGTGTATGTATATTTGCCTGTATGTCTAAATATCTATCTTTATGTATGTACAGTATATATGTTCCAGCGTGTCCATATATGTGGTTAATTTTTGGTTTGTGTAGGGGGCGGCAATAGAGAGTCCCGCACAGGGCGCCATCCAACCTAAGGCCGGCCCTGGCTGTCACCAACCCTAGTCAGAAGGAACTCCGCCGCTGCCTGCGCCGCATGACCTCCTCGGCTTCTCCGGTAAGTCACACCAGGCAGAGCGGAGAGTGGTAGCGGTAGGCTACCGCTCACCGGTCTGTTCACAGTGTGGCGCTAAGTACAAGGGGGGAGTGTGGCGTTATTTAAAAGTGGGGGGGGGGAGTGTGGCGCTATTTAAAATGGGGGAATGTGGCGCTATTTACATGGGGGGAGTGTGGCGCTATCTACTAGGGGGGTGGCGGGCTGTGTGTGGCGCTATCTACAGGGGGCTGTGTGGCACTATCTACAGGGGGCTGTGTGTGGCACTATCTACAGGGGGCTGTGTGTGGCGCTATCTACAGGGGCTGTGTGTGGCGCTATCTACAGGGGGCTGTGTGGCACTATCTACAGGGGGCTGTGTGTGGCGCTATCTACAGGGGCTGTGTGTGGAGCTATCTACAGGGGGGCTGTGTGTGGCACTATCTACAGGGGGCTGTGTGTGTGGCACTATCTACAGGGGGCTGTGTGTGGCACTATCTACAGGGGGCTGTGTGTGGCGCTATCTACAGGGGGCTGTGTGTGGCGCTATCTACAGGGGGCTATGTGGCACTATCTACAGGGGGCTGTGTGTGTGGCACTATCTACAGGGGGCTGCGTGTGTGGCACTATCTACAGGGGGCTATGTGGCACTATCTACAGGGGGCTGTGTGGCACTATCTACAGGGGGCTGTGTGTGGCCTCTTTAATTTATTTTCTTTTAATTTATTTTTATGTTAATTACATTATAGAACTAGATCGCTTGTAAAATGTAGAAATGCTTTTATACTCGCGTTACATTAAAAAAATGGTGAAAAAAAAATTACACCTCATTGAGTGGTAGGGAAAGCAAACATGGCGAGGGGGAAGGAGATGTCGGGAAATAAGTGGGGGGGGGGGCTCCAATCTGAATCTTTGCCCCGGGTGCAGGAGAACCTAGCTACGCCTCTGCATTTAGAGTTATAATTGTTGAAAAATGTTATTTAATTTTATATTGTATTAATAAAGCTGTGGCCGACTCCAGGGTGAACCCCACTTTCAAAGAAATCTATGTGTCGGTGGTTAATTTATTTCGAGATAATGGGGAGGAGACTAGTAGGGGTACATAGGTTGCTATATGCATATAGTCCCACGAGGTGTAATTTTACGTTGCTGAGCGGTCTCATGCTGCAATCTAGCACATCTTGACGTCACGCTCAACGTCATAAGTGTTAACCCTAAAATGTAAAACTCTGTAGAACTAATGACGAAGATTTTTACAATATTTATATATATTTATTTTTTCTTTAACTTAATAATTTTTATTATTGCTAAGGCCCTGTTCACACAGAGTTTTTTGCAGGCAGAAAATTGTGGCTCAAAATTCCATTTGGAATTTTGAGGCAGATTTTGATCTGCCTGCACGCCATTTGCCACGTTTTTCGCTGCGTTTTTCGCTGGCGCCCATTGAGCGCCACGGACAAAAACGACGCGAAATACGCTTTCTCTGCTTCCCATTGATGTCAATGGGAGGTCAGAGACGTACACGTCCGAAGATAGGGAATGTCGCTTCTTTTTCCCGTGAGCGTTTTTTTGCGCTCACGGGAAAAAAACGCCTCCGCCTCCCATTGAAATCACTGGGAGGCATTTTCGGACATTTTTGGCGCGTTTTCTGATGCGGTTTCCACATCAAAAAACATGTAAAAAATTTCAGTGTGAACAGGGCCTAAAGGTCCAAAGCACTTAAGAGCAATCCCAGTGGCCCCCACTGCGGTGTCTGGATAGGGCAGTGGGAGCGGCTCAGCTCAGAGAATTCTATTAGCTCCATATTATAGATCCCCCACATTAGGATCTTAGGGTCGGCACCGCTAAATTTACTAGTGTTAGATACATATAATGTTACTGAGAAATTTTAAATAAGCTAGAGTAGAGTCCGGCCCTGAAAAAAGAGTGGACCTTGTGGTGGCGGCCGGCTTCCAAATCTTTCGGCCAAATAAAAAGTTATTAGTTATGTATCACACAAAGAGCGTGATATGGTGCTGGACGGAGTACCGTTAACGGGCGGTGCCATGGTAGGGGGGCCCAGACAATTTAGCTGTATGGGGCCCTGAAATTCCTGATGGTGGCCCTGATTCTAAATGCTTTCGGACAGGGGTCAGCTTTGGCGCTCTGCTCCATATACAGAAGGCTGCGATGCTCTGCATGTCCTGACACCTTCCTATCATAGAACTGCAGTAACGTTTTCAGCACTATAAGAATTTAAACAGGCCCGGATGAAGCCGTACCAACGGCGAAACGCGTGGGGTCTCAGCCGCTCTCTTGCACTCACAGGACCCGGTCTTTGATTCCACCGGCATGGTGTGGTGATCGCATCTTTTCTTGTCTTTATTTCTTTGCATTCTATATCTGACATTGTATTTTCAGTCATTCAAATGCAGATTTTTTCGGGGTGTCCTTTCTTTTAAGTGACATTTCTCCTGTTTACATTTTTATATGGCAAAAGTGGGGGTCCCTTTGGCATTTATTCAGGCCAGGGAAACGTGCTCTCTTTTTGATTTTAATTGTTCTTAGATGTTTTTTTTTTCCTTTGTGACTTCTGCTGCGCTCATTGCTTGTACTTTTTCATGTTTATTGTAATAAAATAATTTTAAGGGTTTTGGATGTGCGACTCTAATAGCGTGTGTCTCTCCCCTTCTTTTTGTGTAAGGGTATATTCACACGGCCGTTTTTCGGGCCGTAAACGGCCAAAAAGTCTAAAGCAGAACGCCTCCAAACATCTGCCCCGTTGATTTCAATGGGAAAAACGGCGTTCTGTTCCGATGGGCCGTTTTTTTACGCGGCCGTTTTGAAAAACGGCCGTGTAAAAAAAGGCCGCGGAAAAGAAGTGCAGGACTCTTCTTGGAACATTTTTGGAGCTGTTTTTCATTGACTCTATAGAAAACTTCTCCAAAAACAGCCGTAAAAAAAATCAGCGAAAAACGCAATCAAAAATCGCGAGTGGCTTCAAAAACGTCTCAAATCAGGAGCTGTTTTCCCTTAAAAAGCTCCATATGTTCAAACGTTTTTGAGTTTGTGTGTGAACATACCCTGAGGGCCGTAACACCCGAAAAACGGCCGAAAAATCGGAAGCAGAACGCCTCCAAACATCTGCCCATTGATTTCAATGGGGAAACGGCGTTCTGTACCGACGGAGCGTTTTTCGCTGCGTTTTTTTACGTGTAAAAAAACAGCCACGAAAAAGAAGTGAAGGTCACTTCTTGGGACGTATTTGGAGCCGTTTTCCATAGACTCTATAGAAAAAAGCTCCAAAAACGGGCGTAAAAAACGCAGCGAAAAATGCAGCGAAAATCACAAGTGGCACAAAAAAGTCTGAAAATCAGGAGCTGTTTTCTCTTGAAAACAGCTCTGTATTTTGAGATGTTTTTGCTCACTGCGTGTGAACATACCCTAAGGGTATGTTCACACAACAAAGCAAAATACGTCTGAAATTACGGAGCTGTTTTCAGGCGAAAACAGCTTCTGAATTTCAGAAGTTTTTACAAGTGCACGCGTTTTTCGTGGCGTCCATTACGGACGTAATTGGAGCTGTTTTTCAATGGAGTCAATAAAAAAATGCCTCCAATTACTCCCTAAGAAGTGACATGCACTTCTTTGACGCGGGCGTAATTTTACGCGCCGTCTTTTGACAGCGACGCGTAAAATGCACCTCATCTGCACAGAACAGCGTAAGACCCATTGCAAGCAATAATGGGCAGATGTTTGCCGACGTATTGGAGCCGTCTTTTCAGGCCTAATTCGAGGCGTAAAACGCCTCCATTACGCCTGAAAATAGGTCGTGTGAACATACCCTTATTGATATATAGTGTCGTGCCCACCCTGTTTCTTTGTTTCCCAATGGTTGTAATGACATGGCTGATCGGTGTATATATATATAAATAAATACTAGAATATATAAACTCATCAACATTGAAATTGCAATGCCAAGAAGGAAAAGTTTTGGAATTGTGGAGATCACAGGATCGGTAGACATGCTAATGATATGCAAATGATAACAAAATGGAAACAAAATATTCTAAACATCTTGATTTATTCAGTGAGCGCCACGTGCAGGAATCCACGCACTTCCACGCCTTGGCATTTATCACTGGGGTTATTAATGGTTGTCTGAGGAATGTTATGCTGCGCTGAATGCAATTAAGCACACAAATCATCAAGATTGGCTGCTGGCCGCTCTCTTTACAATTGCCGACCAATCACGTCCCCGATGTTCTCGATGGGAGACAAGTCCGGAGGCGCTGCAGGCCATGGTAGCACATTTAGGCCATGCAAGCTGCTCACAGTAGAACAAACTACTTCTGAGACACTTTGGAGAAATGGTTGTACCACTGGTTCCACGACCAAATCAATGTAACGCCAAGCTGTTAGTGTACCTGAAATGAAGACTAGAGGGGTCCGGCTGCCGTAAAATAATCTCGGGAGTAGCATCGGTGTGACGTTCCCCTGTGAAGGCCTCTTTATGACGTTGCCCACGTGGTCTCCAGACCAATCTCTGGCTATCATTGCGTCCGAGACAAAAGCGGGACTCATCACTGAAGAGGATAGACCTCCATTCCAGCCTTCATTGCCGTCTTGCTGTGCACGACGATCGCCTTTGAGAGCGGTGGCGTGTGGTCAATGGAACACCTGTAGCGAGACGTCTGTCTCGTAGCCCAATGTCGTGCAAACGCCTTCTGATGTTTTGTGTCGACACTGCTTGCCGCCCTAGGCTTGGGATGTGATGTCCAATTTCATTGGCAGAACAGGATGGATCACTACGCACCATTCGTCCAATCAGAGGATCCATATGTGCAGAGATTCACCTACCCGCACCTCTTGCTGTCATTCCCGTTCATTGTTGTTCTCCCAACCTCCAGGACACGCAACGTTGACCAGTGCTGACATCTCGGCTTAGGCGCGTAGCGATCTGCCGGAGTGATAAACCAAGGTCTCTCAGATCAAGAATTCTGTCCTCTCAGTTTGCAACAAGTGGCGATAACTGGAACGACGACGAACAGGAGGCATCAGGCGATCCGATTTTTGAGGTTTCATGTGGCTAAAAAACATTTCTTTCAATCTGGATTTCATGCCACAGATTGGAGCGAGAGGCTTGAAAATTTGATCATTTGCAGATTTTAGCGACACCTGATACATCCTCCATTTGTATAACCTTATGGCTTATCCTTCTTGGTGTTGCAGTTTCAATATTTAGGAGTGTATATATATATATATATATATATATATATATATATACATACACATACATACACACACACACACACAGTTATATAGGAATTTCTCGGGTTATTGTCGTCATAGTACACAACATTTAATAATGAAGTGTTGTGGCGCCAAGGAGATGGTGACGCCGTGAGATGCTCTCGAGTGGCGCAGGAAATAAAACCTTTATTAATATACACTTGGAGCCGCGTAGATTTTAAACAATAACAGACGTGCTCTACTGGAAAATTATTTCAATTAGTGGTTAGTGAGCAGTGGAAAGGCCGTAAAAGCCAGAATATACTGTCACTGGTGAAATAATAAAACCACACAAGCATACAGGAAAGTTATTTGCCCGACATTAGATAAAGTCCAGAGATCCGTTCTCCTGACTTATGAGCTGTTATGGCGGGATGGAAAGGAAACATTTTTTGTTTTTGTAATTAAAAAATAAAATTTAAAGGGACACTACATCAAAAGTATGTCTTCTCTTCATTAGCTACAATCAGTGGCGGATTATCATATGGGTATTTCGGGCGGCCGCCCGGGGGCCCACGGCTCACAGGGGACCCATGGCCGCACATCATTTAAAAAAAAATCACATTGCAGCGCACTAGCGACGCTAATGGGGAGGAGGGGCGGCCTGAGAGGGAATAGGGCCACACCGTCCGCACTGCTGCCTCTCTGAGGGGGCTATAGCACAACTGAAACCAGCCGCCGCCACCCCCTCCTGCACTAATTGTACTTGCGCATATAGAACGCAGGTACAGTTACATGCATAAGCGTTGAATGGCCGGGTACGTTCCGTGCCCGACCATTCAGTGCCTTACAATGACGCTGATTGGCAGGGCAGAATGGGTTGTCCCGCCGATCAGCGCCTTTCAACTTGTTGAAAGGCG
Source organism: Rhinoderma darwinii (assembly GCF_050947455.1). Lineage (NCBI taxonomy): Eukaryota > Metazoa > Chordata > Amphibia > Anura > Rhinodermatidae > Rhinoderma > Rhinoderma darwinii. The sequence goes on from NC_134688.1 coordinate 473,358,437, forward strand.
CTGATTGGCGGGGGAAGTCATTCTGCCCTGCCAATCAATGATGGTAGCGGCGCGAAGACGTCATCGCATAGCTTCCATTGTTGAAGGGCGCTGATTGATGGGGCATGTCATCTGCCCTGTCAATCAGCGCCTTCCAATGGCGCGATGGCGTCGCTCAGCCCCAGCAGACCTGCTCAGAAGAGAGCAGGCCTGCATTGACACAGGACAGCACGGGAACGGGATCACAGTGAGTATATACATTTTGTTGTTTTCAACTAAAAAGTGTGGGTGGCATTATCTACAGGAGGGGGGCTATATGTGGGACACAGGGGGACTATATGTAGGGCGCTATATGTAGAGCGCCATCTACAGGGGACTATATGTGGGGCACAACCTACAGGGGGACTATGTAGGGCACTATATACAGGGTGCGATATAAATAGAGCACAATCTACAGGGGAGGCTTTATGTGAGGCGCAATCTACAGGGGGACTATATGTAGGGCACTATATACAGGGGGAGCTATATGTAGAGCGCTATGTTCAGGGGGCTATATGTAGAGCACTATCAACAAGGGGGGCTATATGTGGGGAACTACCTACAGGGGGCTCTATGGGGACACTATCTATGGTAGCACTATCTACAATGGGCTCTATGAGTGAACTATCTACAGGGGGCTCTATGGGGGCACTATCTACAGGGGGCACTATTTGTGTGTGTGGGACACAGTGAATGGTGCTATTATAATCAGGGACACAGTGTATGGCGTTATTATAATTAGAGGTACAGTGTATGGTACTATTATATATAGGGACGTATTGTGCGGCACCATGATAATTTTATCCTTGTTTATAGATGCAGAAATGTTTGAAAAGTGAGAAGCCCAAGACATCTGAGTGGCAAACTGCAGAAATGAGTCGTGGAGGTCTGGACCGGATGGAGAAGAAATGTGAAAAAGAAGAACTAGAATCTGAGACGTCACTGGTGAGTCACTTAATGTAAATGTTTATTCGGCCTCTAATCAGTACTGTAGTCACTGTATGATCTGCAGCGAGATGATGGGTGGTATGATATTTTTTGGGGGGAACAGCATCTCCCAGCATATCCTTACCATTGTTCGGCCCATGCTGGGAGCTGTGGTTTTATCCATACAAACCTATACAGCAGGGGTTGCACTAAATTGAGCTGTATTTGTGCTGGTGCTGTATATATGTACTGAGCTTGTTTCTGGGGCTGTATTTATGTACTGAGCTTGGTTCTGGGGCTGTATTTATGTACTGAGCTTGGTTCTGTTGCTTTATTTATGTACTGAGCTTGGTTCTGGGACTGTATTTATGTACTGAGCTTGGTTCTGGAGCTGTATTTATGTATTGAGTTTTGTTCTGGTGCTGTATTTATGTATTGAGCTCGGTTCTGGTGTTGTATATATGTTGTGAGCTTTGTTCTAGTACTGTATATATGTACTGAGGTTAGTTCTGCGGCTGTGTATATGAAGTGAGCTTTGTTCTAGTGCTGTATTTATGTACGGAGCTTGGTTCTGGGGCTGTATTTATGTACTGAGCTTGGTTCTGGTGTTGTATATATGTAGTGAGCTTTGTTCTAGTGCTGTATTTATGTACTGAGGTTGGTTCTGGTGATGTATATATGTACTGAGCTTGGTTCTGGTGTTGTATTTATGTGCTGAGCTTGGTTCTGGTACACTTTTTCAGTAAGTCCCATAGAATTGAATGGTAGTTACGTAAATAGTGTAGCTCACATGCTACGCTGATTCCGTAACTGCCATTCACTACTATGAGTTACGGAAAGTCCATGGTCAGGAAATGGCCGAGAGGCAGCGATAGCAGAAAGAGATAGAACAGGGGTTAGAGGGCCGGTTTTAGAGATAGATGCGAGTCCCACCTCTGGGAACTGCACCTATCTGACAGGATCCACAGGATATGTCATAAATTTCCCTCATGGGAAAAACCCCTTTAAAGTGTAAATAAACTGCTAAAAAACATCTGACATGTCATAGTGAAATGTCAGAAGTTTTGATCGGTGGGGGTCCGAGCACTGGGACCCCCATGGATCGCTAAACAAAGTGACAGAAACGCTCAGGTGACCGCTGTGCCGCTTTGTTTCTGATCTGCTTTTCTCGGAAAGACAAGCAAGCGGTGTACGGACGTACACTTCTCCGAGGAATGCCGATCAGAAGCGAAGCGGCGCAGCATTCAATCGTGCGCTTCTGCCGCTTCACTTTAGCAATCGGTGGGGGTCTCAGTGCTCGAACCCCCCACCGATTAAAAGTTCTGACATATCACTATGACATGTTAAAAGTTTAGTTACACTTTAAAGAGAGGTATATAATTGTATTTATTTATTATTATTATTATTATTATTATTATTATTTTTCTTTTTTTTCTTTTCTTTAATAAAACAGTGTATCAGTGTTTGGTGCAATGTTCTAAATACTTGTAATTAATAATGATTTTAACTTTTTTGAGATACAGCTGCTTTATATCCTGAATACAGAGCAGCTGTATCTAGTGCTAAAACCTGCATCCGTCAGGTCAGTGGCACTGACGGGTACAGTGTCAGCAGGTTGGGGGGGGGGGTTGAATTGCGTGTGAGGGGGAAGGAGGGGGCCCAAGTTGTGTCAACAGCCCAGGGCCCATCGTACACTTAATCCGCCACTGGCTACAATCTAATGTTCCCTGTTGTCAGCCATTTCAGAACGACTATCAAGATGTCCAGAAATATCACTGTTCCCATGAATATTTGGAATATTTACAGGGGTGAGTCATAAAGACTTGTAGAAAAGTATTTGCCCCCGTTCAGATGTTCCCTAGTTTTGCATATTTGTTACATTAACATCCAGAAGAGGCTGGACGCAGCTGCAGGCTTGAGGGAAGCCGACATGACCGTCCTGGTAGGGAAAGGGTTAATGTTAAGAGGTGAGGGAAAGGTGAAGAAGCTGAAGGAGGGACGGGGAGGAGCTAGGGGGGACGGGGGGGCCGTTACTGCGCTTCCCGCTGTTTCTCGGCATTGAGCCGGAAGCAGCGGGAGGAGTAGTACACAAGAAGCAAAGCTCCCCGTTGCCCGGCTTTTTAGTATGGCAGAGGCCCTGATTTTAGAGCGGCTGCGTGCCGCTGCTGTGCACCACGGTCCCGGATGGCTGGAGGAGACCGTGGCTGCATTAACGCGGATCCCGGACGCCGTTTCGCCACGTCGGGCACGGCGTTCGGGGTCTGTTGTAAGGGACAGGCTCCCCTCCCCCGGCCCCCCTACGAGCATGGCTATGGCGGCGGGGGGGGAGTCGGCAACAACCGCTCCTGCGCTGGGCAGGCAGAGAGCGGTAGCAGGGGTGACGGCGATGCAGGCTGTGTCGACCCGTCCCTCTCGGCGGTCCCGACCTCCAGAGCGCCTGAGTCCGGAGGTAGTCCCGCGGACACGGCGTCGCAGAGGGAGCCCGATCCCGGACGCTGCAGGCCAGGCAGCTGGGAGGACCGCCCCTTCCCAGGCCCTGCGTCCTGGCAGGAATCCCAGGCCGCGACGGGGTCCGGCGGTAAGCAGGGAGTCGCAGGCCGGGCTCCCTGTCACCCCTCCCCCATCAGATGGAAGATGTCAAGAGCAAGGTACGGCCGCCCCGCATGGTGATGTTCCGGCCAGGGGGCAGGCTTCGTCAGGATCGTCTAGACGGACGACTAGATCTGCAGCGACGTCGAGGCAACAGGTCCGGTCGGAAGTCTGGGTCCCGGCGGTCGGGCGGCAGGTTGCCGGCCCATCGGTCAGCGCGTCCTCATCCCCTTTCCGAAGAGGTCGTTGGGAGGGACAGTCGTCGGCGAGAGAAGAACTGGAGGAAGGTGAACTGGACGTCTATCGTCGAGGTCAGGATGGTCCGGCTGACGGGAACACAGCGCCTGTGCAGCCCGGTGAGTGTATAACTCCTTTATTGTCTTATCCAGCGATTTTTATGTCGGGTGTCGGCGGGGGGGCTGCTAGCATAGCATCGGGGGCCGGTAGTGGCGCGGGCGGACGCGACGGAGCGGGTTTGGCAGATTTAGTGGGTTGCTTACGGGAGCTGGTGGGGCGCCTGGATAGGGCCGCGGCGCCGGTAGTAACGGAAGTGTCCCCTGCGGTAGTTTGGGAAGGCTCCAGGGAAGTGGGATCGTTGCAGGCGCGTCCTGTGGTGGCGGTTAGAGAGGCGGTCGCGGTGTCGGTGCAGACTGAGGCACAGAAGGACGGCGATCGAGTGCGCATGGACGATCGTGCTCGGGGGGAGGTGTATGTTTGTTTTGAGGGTCCGTTGGGGGCGCATTTAAAGCAGGAGGTGCGTGATCGGATCTGGAAAGATGAATATGTTGAAATTTTTTCTCTCTTGCCGCTGGCTAAATTCAATTTGGATAAGAGCAAGCGGGATGAGAGTAAAAAGGACGAGGAGGAACGGCGGCGGTATAGGCTTATCCCGCAGACGTTCGTTAATTGGTCGCAGGCGTTCGCCATATTGGCTAGTGTGATAGGGGAAAAGGCGCCGGAAAATTGTTCGGCGTTATTTTGTTATTTTGATGCTATTGGGGAGGCTCATAGGGCGTATGGGGGTCAGGCGTGGCTGCGATATGATGAGCAATTCCGTCAGCGGAAGGCGGTTCGGCCGGCGATTCGGTGGGACCAGAAGGATATTGCTCTCTGGTTACGGTTCCGGTTAGGCAGCCCTTTCCCGGGAGCGGTGGCCAGGGAGGCCAGACTAGTCAGAGTGGACCAAGCGGAGGGGGAAAGGCGGGGTTTTGCTGGCAATTCAATGAAGGCCAGTGTAAGTTCGGGGCCACGTGCAAGTTCAAGCACGTGTGCTCCGAGTGTAATGGTGCATCACACGGGGCGGCAAAATGTCTGCGTAAAAAGAGGTCCGGGAACCAGCACGGGGCTGGTCAAGGGGGTGTCGCCGGTGAGGGTGGAAAGGATGGCCCCTTATCTAAATGAGTATCCGGATAGGGCGGCGGCTAAGTTGCTTTATGAAGGGTTTAGTGTTGGTTTTGTTATTCCTCCGCCTCCTTATGAGGTTCCGGTTACGCGGAGAAATTTAAAATCGGCTTACGTGCATGCGGAAGTCGTGTCGGAAAAGTTGTTAAAAGAAGTTTCGTTGGGGCGCATGTCGGGGCCATTTGTGGAGTCGCCGGTGAAAGATTTAGTTGTGTCCCCTTTGGGTATTGTCCCTAAACGCGAGCCCGGAAAGTTTCGTTTGATTCAACATTTATCGTATCCCAAAGGTTCGTCGGTAAACGACGGGATTGATCACGAGTTGTGTTCCGTAGTTTATACCTCATTCGATAAGGCGGTGGGGTTAGTGCGGGCTGCGGGTCCGGGGGCGCTGCTAGCAAAAACCGACATCGAGGCGGCGTTCAGGTTGTTGCCGGTGCATCCAGAAAGCCAACGGCTGTTGGGCTGTTTTTGGAATGGGGCCTTTTACGTGGATCGGTGCCTTCCGATGGGGTGTTCTCTTTCTTGTGCATACTTCGAGGCGTTTAGTAGCTTCGTGGAGTGGGTAACGAGGGGAGTATCCGGGGTCGATTCGTTGATCCATTACTTAGATGATTTTTTGTGCGTTGGCCCGGGGGGTTCGCCGGTTTGCGGTAACTTGCTTCATGCCCTGCAGAAGGTGGCGAGGGATTTTGGGATCCCTTTGGCGCCGGAAAAAACGGAGGGCCCGGTAGCGACGATTTGTTTCTTGGGAATCGAAATTGACTCGGTGGCAATGGAGTGTCGGCTCCCGGCGGATAAGCTGGGTGCTTTGAGGCTGGAGGTGCGACGGGCTTGTAGAAGGAAGAAAATGTCGTTGAGGGAGCTTCAGTCGCTGCTGGGGAAGTTGAATTTCGCCTGCCGGATTATGCCGATGGGGAGGGTGTTTGGTAGAAGGTTGGCGGCGGCAACGGCGGGAGTGCGGGCGCCGCATCATTTTGTGAGGCTCAAGGAGGAGCACCGAGCTGATCTTCAGGTTTGGGATGACTTCTTGGGCCAGTACAATGGTCGCTCGCTATGGATGGCCCCAGCGCAGGATACGAGTGATCTGAATATTTTCACGGATGCGGCTGGGGCGGGTGGCTTTGGAGCTTACGGGGGAGGTCCGTGGTGCGCAGGTCAATGGCCGGCTAGCTGGGTGTCCAGTGGATTGACGCGGAATCTGGCCCTGCTCGAGCTGTTTCCCATCGTGGTGGCGGCTACCATTTGGGGGGACAGGCTCAGGGATAAGAAGGTCCGTTTTTACTGCGACAACATGGGTGTGGTGCTTGCCATTAATAACATCACGGCGTCCTCTCCTCCGGTAGTTCAATTGTTGCGACATTTAGTGTTGGTGTGTTTGTCGCTGAACGCGTGGGTGGTGGCGGTGCATGTCCCGGGTGTACGGAATTGTGTTGCTGATGCTCTTTCTCGCTCGCAGTGGGACCGGTTTCGGCAATTGGCTCCGGGAGCGGAACGTATTGGTTTGGCGTGTCCGGATCATCTATGGGATCTGGTATCGGTCCCGTAGAGCAGCTGTTACAAAGGTCTTTGGCGGGCACGACGTGGAGGGCTTATGCTGCTTGTTGGAGGCAGTGGGAGGAGTGGGTAAGAGAGTTGGGTGATGTCAATACGGATAGAGACAGGTTGGTGGCACTTTTGTATTGGTTAGGGGATGCCTGGGAGGCGGGGTTTTCAGTAGCGAAGGTGAACCGGTTTATATCCGCGGTGGCGTTTGGGCTTAAGTTGCGGGGCTTGCGGGATGTATCGAAGGAATTTCTGGTATCGCAGGCTTTGAAGGGGTTGCGCAGAGGTAGGGTGGAGGCGGATAGTAGAAGGCCGGTGTCGTTTGCTTTGCTGGGCTTGTTGGGTGGTTCATTGGCATCGGTATGTCGTTCTTCAGATGAAATGGATTTGTTTCGGTTGGCTTTCTCGTTGGCGTTCTTCGGAGCATTTAGAATAGGTGAATTGGTGTCGCCAAGTACTAAACAGGCAGGGGGGCTGAGATCTGGGGAGGTGAGCCTTTTTGCAGATCGGTTGGAGGTATGGTTGCGTAGATCAAAAACTGACCAATTAGGGAAGGGAAAACTGATAGTTTTGTTCGCTCTCCCGGGGTCGGTCATGTGCCCAGTAGAGTGCATGCGTGGTTTTACAAAAAACAGGGGGTCTCCAGATTTGCCTTTGTTATGTCATGTGGACGGGTCGTTCTTGTCCAGGTTTCAGTTTGGAGCTGTTTTTAAAAAATGTTTGACGGCGGTTGGGGTTGCGGCAGGCTCATATTCATCTCATTCCTTCCGGATTGGCGCAGCAACGGAAGCAGGGCGCTGGGGGTTGGATGATGAGGGGGTGAGGCGTATTGGTCGTTGGGAGTCTAAAAGGTTTAAGTCCTATGTCCGCCCCCATATGTTGTAATTTTGTTGTTTATGCGTGCAAATGTATATGGTGGTGCCTAACTGTGTTTTCCGTTTCAGATTCGCCTCCTTGTCTGGTGTGGTTGATGGGTCATTCGTACGTGCACTGGGGGGCTTTGAGGGCGGACGTCCGCCCGGATGGTCGCCAGTTGCGCATTCCGCGACAGGATGCGGTTGTGCATTGGCTGGGGTTTAGAGGTATGTCGTGGAACAGGGTGTTGGCGGAATTCCAGACATATGTGCGGCTTGATAGGGTTCCGGAGGTTTTAGTGTTGCACGTGGGTGGGAATGACTTAGGAGTCCGCCCTTTTCGTGAGTTGGTGCGGGATATCAAACATGATTTGTTGTGTTTGTGGGTATCTTATCCCAAGTTGGTGGTAGTGTGGTCGGACATAGTCCCAAGGAAGCATTGGCGGTTAGCTAGATCGGTGGAGAGAGTCAATAAGGCTCGGATAAAAGTTAACCGGGCGGTGTCCCGTTTTGTGGCAAAGAACGGGGGCATTTGCGTGAGGCATAGGGATTTGGAGTCAGGATTGGGGAATTTCTGGAGGAGTGACGGGGTTCATCTGACCGAGGTTGGCATTGATATTTGGAGCTTGGCTATAGCAGAAGGCATAGAAAGGGCGGTGGTGGTGTGGAGGAACTCACAGGCTTAAGGTGGTCAAGGCCTGTTTCGCGGTGGCGGGGGGAGTCCTTGAGGCCAGTCAGTACAAAATGGTGGGGGGGGTCGCATCGGGGGTATGCGTCCCCCAAAAAAGGTACATGGTTGAAGACTTCATCGGGTGTTATCCCTTTGAAGTGGTCTTCTGGTAGAAGGTATGTCACTTGAAGGCTTCATCGGGTGTTATCCCTTTGAAGTGGACTTCTAGTGGGCGGTATATCACTTGAGGGCTTCAACGGGTGTTATCCCCTTGAAGTGGACTTCTAGTGGGTGGAGCCATCTGCAGAGGTGAACGGTGCTTCCGAGCTGGTTTACGGCTGGAGGTAATTAGTGGTTTGCAGATGGCTAATTCGGTGTGTTCTTGAAAGGAACATCTGAAGGGGCTTCAAGGACTTCCTCTGCTCGGGTTAATGTTAACGTTTAATGGTTATTTATGATTCTGACCCATGTTGGGTCATGTGAATTATTAGGAGGAATTCTCCGGTGGATTCCTAACTAGTTATCCGAATGTTTCGGATTTAAATTGTTTTTATAAAACTGTGAAATTAATAAACGGCTGCTGTGGCCATTTCACATCCAACCTCGGTGTCATGTGTCGTTACTAAATGGGGGTGGGGGATAGTATGGTTTAAGGTTAACACACGACTCTACCTAGGCAGGTCAAGAAGAGGCTGGACGCAGCTGCAGGCTTGAGGGAAGCCGACATGACCGTCCTGGTAGGGAAAGGGTTAATGTTAAGAGGTGAGGGAAAGGTGAAGAAGCTGAAGGAGGGACGGGGAGGAGCTAGGGGGGACGGGGGGGCCGTTACTGCGCTTCCCGCTGTTTCTCGGCATTGAGCCGGAAGCAGCGGGAGGAGTAGTACACAAGAAGCAAAGCTCCCACCCTCCCACCCTTGTTTTGTTACTCCTTAGGTCTTCTGTACGTCCGTATATGAGCGTTGTGTTTTATTTTGTGTGTTTATTTAACATGTTTTTCTTTTTTCCGGAGTAGGTTCTGTTGTCATGGCAGCTGGCGGGGGGAGTCCTTGAGGCCAGTCAGTACAAAATGGTGGGGGGGTCGCATCGGGGGTATGCGTCCCCCAAAAAAGGTACATGGTTGAAGACTTCATCGGGTGTTATCCCTTTGAAGTGGTCTTCTGGTAGAAGGTATGTCACTTGAAGGCTTCATCGGGTGTTATCCCTTTGAAGTGGACTTCTAGTGGGCGGTATATCACTTGAGGGCTTCAACGGGTGTTATCCCCTTGAAGTGGACTTCTAGTGGGTGGAGCCATCTGCAGAGGTGAACGGTGCTTCCGAGCTGGTTTACGGCTGGAGGTAATTAGTGGTTTGCAGATGGCTAATTCGGTGTGTTCTTGAAAGGAACATCTGAAGGGGCTTCAAGGACTTCCTCTGCTCGGGTTAATGTTAACGTTTAATGGTTATTTATGATTCTGACCCATGTTGGGTCATGTGAATTATTAGGAGGAATTCTCCGGTGGATTCCTAACTAGTTATCCGAATGTTTCGGATTTAAATTGTTTTTATAAAACTGTGAAATTAATAAACGGCTGCTGTGGCCATTTCACATCCAACCTCGGTGTCATGTGTCGTTACTAAATGGGGGTGGGGGATAGTATGGTTTAAGGTTAACACACGACTCTACCTAGGCAGGTCAAGGGCTGGGGCCCCTTACCCCAAGGAACTTTCTATGAAAGAGAAATAACTCAGAGGTCATGGACTTAAATGCAAAATATGTAACAGGTTTTCCCCTACACGTGCCATCTGCACCGTTCTGCCATAATATTTAGGCTGTGTTCACATGTTGTAATCAAAATGTGTATTTTTGTTATGATTTTCACCAAATGAAAGCAAGTCCGCGCCATTTTTTCAATGATTTTTCCAAAAATATTGACAAAAAACACAAATTGACCACAAGGTGTGAATACTGCCTAACAGTGTCCGTGGATGATGTGGCCGTGGTGATGTGGTTTTCGGCCACTTGTTGTGTACATATGAAGCGCATGTGCTTCACCTGTAAAGGGGACGTGGCCGAAAACCACATAACAAAACTGTCATGTGGTTCTCGGCCGTGCAGCAACAAAGGCAGAATGGCCGCAACATGTATGAACACCCTAAAACTGCCAGGTGACAGACAGGTGAAGTGAATAAGGCGTATAGAAAGAGATTGTCCTTATGATAGTTCCCTTTCTGGTCAAGTGCAGAAGTCATAGTTCCTTCAACAATGGGTAGTTGTCCAGGTCTTGAAGTAGAACACCCCCCACAACTATCCCACCATACCTCCCAACTTTCAAGTATCACAAAGAGGGACAACCGATGCGACACGCGTAGCTAGTCGAGGCAATTTTTTTCTTTTAAGCCACACCTCTAATCACACCCGGTTCAGCCCATACAGTATGATGCCCCTATAGCTTTCCCCATACAGTATAATGCCCCATTAGCTGACACCATACAGTATAATGCCCCCACAGCTGCCCCATATAGTATAATGCTCCTATAGCTTTCCCCATACAGTATAATGCCCCCTTAGCTGCCCCTAGTGCCAGTGCCCACATATAAAGTGTCAGAGCCCACGTAGATAGTGCTACAGTGTCAATGTAGATAGTGCCAGTGTCCCCTGTAGATAGTGCCCCTATATAGTGCTACAGTGCCAATGTAGTTAGTGCCACACCCCCATTGAAGATAGCGCCATCGTCCCTGTAGATACCGCTCCCCTCCTTCCCAAAGATAGCGCCATTGGGACTCCTTCTAGGAGTGGAGTCCCCAGCCAGAGCATAGACCGGGGATTCCGCTCCTAGATGAAACCCCTGATGTCACTGTCCATATATAGACAGTGACATCAGTGGCTACTCTGGAGCGGAATCCCCGTTGCTCTGTCCATATATGGACAGTGACCTCAGGGGTTACCTCTAGGAGAAGGAATCCCCTGCCAGAGCGTCGGCAACGGGAATTCCGCTCCAGAGGAGCCACTGACGTCATTGTCCATATATGGACGGTGCCGTCAAGGGCTCCCCGGGCAAAGGGCTTAAAGTAGTACTGTGCCCGGGGAGTCCTCAGTGAGTGGAGGAGCTCCCTCTGCTCTTCCGCTCTTAACTAATGCTTCAGCATTGTGTTCAACTGTATCTGCGTATCTGAGGACGCAGATACAGTTGACAGCGGGACATACCCCCGGCCGAACGGGACAGTGGGACAGCGCCCAGAATCCGGGACTGTCCTGCTGAATCCAGGACGGTCGGGAATACATACACTACTACTACTACCTCCACCACCACCATGTGGGACTCTTGTATCATGATGAGTGCAGATTTCCACTTCTGACTAATCTTGCCATAGATCATCATCCTACAGTGATGGAGGAACGACTGAATGTTTTTGGTTTTTTTTTCTGTTGAACATTACTTTCTAAATAAGCAGCTTTGCCATTCAGGGGTCTGGGGCATCTGAGTGACAACCCCCATGGGATCTGTCTTGGCCACCATATTGGTTGTCAGCCAACAAAGATAACTTAGAACATCTCAACTTCTTTTTTACTTTTGAGAAGAGGACGACTTGAAGACTTTTTGAGTCGGAATATTTTTTAATTTCCTGCATCTTTTGTATCAGCCGGGAAAGGAAGAAAAAAAAAAGTTTTAGACAAGGGACATAAACTGAGCTTTACACGGACATTTGCTTCACAAAATGATTGTCACAGAGGAACAGGGAAGATTAAGCACACGCTACCAAGACATTTATTTTGCCAAGAATTATCTGAGAACGAAAGAGATAGCGGAAGATAAACTCAAGCGAAAAGTGACATTTATCTAACCTGGTTCTGCAGAACACGGAGAACGTGCAGAATAAAAGCCGAGACTTGAAGACATTCATTTCTCCCAGAATTGTCAGCGGCAGATGCGACAAATAAATATCCATCGTATGAAGATGTCTCCCCCCCCCCCCCACCGCGCCTGAAGAAAACGACTGGGTGAGACGTCTATTGTCATCCATTAATATTTTTCTTGCCGGAGAAGATGATTGATTTTATCCATCTGGCTACAAGGCAGAGGTAGGAGAAGGGTCCGTGTCTAAGTGTTTGCCATCGAACGTCTCAGGTCAATTCTATTGACAGGTCTGAAAACACGGCGCTGATGAGGAGATCTCCCGAAATTCTGATAGATTCCAATGCTGCCACCTGTGCTGATCGCAGCCTGGACACTACACAACCCGGCCAGGAAATACAACTTTCTTCTAGTCTTTACGGTTACTGACGTTTGTCAACTTTTTGATGGCCAGATAGGACATTTTTGGGATATTAAAGGGGTTTCTGGGGTCTGACAACCTCCTATTGGGGATTGATGGGGTATAGAGGGGTAGTCCCATTATCAGGCACCCCTTCACTTTAGCTAAAGTCAAGAGCAGCATTTGGACATTGAAGGAACTCAACGACACCCAATGGACATCCATGGATTTCGGTTGACTCTAAAGGCCTTATTATACCGGCTCGTTTGCTCCGGTCACACGGAGCTATGGATGGGGACGAGAGGTTGTTACTCCGATCGCTCGTCATCATACGTTATTATCATGTCGTCAGCGCGTCTCCCTCTTTACACACCACGATGTGCTGCCGACAACCAGAATATTTAACTTTTTTTAAAACGATACGATCAGCAGATGATCGAGCGTGTGCTCGTTCATCTTCTGATCGCTGCCCTGTTTACACAAGGCAATTATCGTCAACGAGCGTTCTATGCACGCTTGTCTGCCCGATAATCACCAAGTGTAGAAGCCCCCTTTGGGCCGCGTTCCCACGGAACGGATACGCTGCGTAAAAACCACAACATCGTATCCAACCTGGAACCAGCAGTACATTCCGTCCAAAAAATGGCACCACAATGAGATTTTTGGACGGAATTTCCTCTGCGGAAGAAAGCCGTTCATACTTACCCCCTCCCTCGACTGACGTCCGCTCCGGCCTCCCTGGATGACCTTGCAGGCCATGTGACTCTTCAACTTGTGATTGGCTGCAGTGGTCACATGGGACGCAACGTCATCCCGGGAGGCCAGACTGCAGGAAGGAGGAGGAGGGCGTTCTGGGTAAGTATGATTTTTTTTTTTCCGTAGTTGCGATTTCTGCTGCGTAATCGCTGTGAATACGCTGCAAAAGTCGCAACGCTTGGCTTTCTGTTGCGGGTTTTGCATCCACATTGAATTCTATGGGGAAAACTCGAAACACAAAATCAACGAAAATGCAGCATAAATTCAGATGGAATTAAATTCCACACCGCAGATCAATTTATTGATTTGGGCATAAGATTTTCTAAATCTCACCCGCTTTGCTGCTACTGTAAACGCTGCGGAATTTCTGCAGAGAATTCAGTTGTGGAGATTCCGCAGCATTTACGCTGCGTGGGACCCCGGCCTAAGTCACGTTGCTACTCCCGGGTTCCCAGCAGAGAGATCAATCTCTAGTAAGTGGATTCTCAATAGGAGACAAGATTGTCCAAAATGGAGAAACCCTTAAGAAAGGTGAACATTTTACCTGGTGCTGGTGGAGAGGGCGGGGGACATGGGACGGGCCGTAGACCCCAGGACTCCTCTTGACTTAGAGGACAATGGTGAAGGTTTTAATGAATTAATGTTATAAATCATCAACTTTCGTGCTGCTGATGAAGAGCAAGTTCTTAAAGGGGTTTTCCAGGAATATTTATTGATTGGCCTATCCTCAATGCGTGATCTGTGGGGTCCGACCGGGACCACCTCTAATCAGCAGTGTGGCCCTCCAACGAGCAGCATGGCCCCTTCAATGCTTATCCAGGCACTCCCACGTATCTGTACATGTGACTATATCCGGAAATACATTGAAAGACTCTACATTGCCGAAGCCGAAACTATTGGGAAATTCGGACCGATTCGTTTGGGCCGAATCGGTTTGCTGATCTCTAGACGCCCCCCGATTCTAAAAACAAAAAACACCTGTAGCAACCAAATACTTCTTGATTCCTTTACTTGATGGAATTATGAAGTCTTATGTATAAAAGTTTAATCATTGCATAAAAGAAAGTTCAATTCCTTACCATTGTCAAAATCTCTGCTTGCTGTCAGTGAATGAGAGCATTGTTTACATTTAGAGGCTAAAAACCCTCAAGACACCTAATATTTCTAACAGCTGAGGCTTTGTTACAATTGCATTCAGTCTAGACAATCCTTTGTGAGCTAAATACATCAGCAGCACAAGTCTCTCTCTCCTGTCCTGATAGTTTGTTACAATGTATCAGTACAGATAAAATGTATCAATCCGGAGTCCGGACTCAGGATTGTCAAGAATGGATACAATTGTGACAAAGCCTCAGCTGTGAGAAGTATTAGGTCAGGACGATTTTCAGACTCTGGATGTACGCAAGAATAATCCTATACACTGGTAGCAAGCAGAGATCTTGAAAAGGATGAGGAATGGATATATAAAGTCTATTAGAAAGTTGTAGAGCCTTTCATTTCAATACCTCTGCTTTATTCACAGAAGACAGGACGAGCGCTTTAATTTGCAGTGAATGGCGCCAAATTTATCTACTAGGCTCGCGATATATAATATATTTTTCGCTACTCACTACATATTAGACACAGTTACGCCACCTCATGGATGAACATCAGTATTTTTGAGAAAGGATTGTGCAAATCGGTAGTAAATATGGCGCATTATTTAGCCACGCCCCTTTGTGGCATCTCTTTATTAACGTGGTGAGTGTCACTTGTGCCTTTTATCTGACTGACATTACGACACTTTCTGGGGCATTTCATTTGATAGATATAAATACCTCACATCGTCCTGTCTCATCACTCAACAAACTCAGCTCTGCTGCATTGGCAAACTCAGCTCTGCTACATCTGTAGTTATGATCGTACATGATCCTGATTGTGACAGCCGTGTGTCTCATATACACATGATATAAATATAATTCCAGTGCCTCTCGGCTGAGGCGTGGGAGGCGGCAGCTGTAATTTTAATGTTACCTTTTATAGGATAGACTGTAAAAACCCAATTTAGTCGGATTCCCACGTTCCCGTCATTTACATAATGCACAGACCTAGAAACCGAGAGACGAGTGGTAAAAAGAGCAAAAAACTCACAGGAATCCGTTATCACCCGTTCACTGCCAGAATACAGCGGAAGCAAACCCTAGAAATATCTAATGATTAGTCATCTGAATATTCACAGCAGCACAGAGTATTTCTGCAGAATAATCTGCTGCTTTTGGGGAGGACAGATACCGAACCAGTCAGCGTAATGTGAGTGAAGGGATAGAGACAAGAGGAAAGTCACAGCGTCACACGAGCTGGTTGGCACAGCAGCACAGAGTATTTCATGAGATCATGTGACAGGAGCACTAAGGAAGAGAATGAAGGGGGTCGCAGAATAGAGTTCCTAGCAGCACAGAGTATTACAGGAAATAAATGCTTTGGTCTTGTGGCACATTACAGACTGAGCGTTACATAGTAAGAGGAGCAGGGTCCCTAGCAGCACAGAGTATTTCAGGAGAGTAGTGTGTTTAACTTGTAGCACATTACAGTCTGAGAGTTACATATTTGAAGGAGTAGCGTCCCCAGCAGCACAGAGTATTTCAGGAGAGGAATGTGTTCATCTTGTGCAACATCACAGACTCAGCATAGCATGGTGAAAGGATTTAGGTCCCCAGCAGCACAGAGTATTTGAGGAGAGCAGTGTGCTGATCTTGTGGGGGGCAGTGACCTCTCGTGTGATGATGGGCAGTGACCTCTCGTGTGATGATGTGAGGAGGGGCTGGAGTCGCAGGATTATCTTGCGGCTTCTTTTCTTCCGTTTTCTCCCGGTTGTCCTTTTTTGCGGTCTCTCCTCCTCGTGATGTGACTTTGTGCTTTGTGAATAGAGCTGCTATGGTAACACATGGATATTATATCACATTGCAACGACGTCACTGCTGCAATAGAAAATCTCTGCCCCCCCCCCCCCCTGAGAGCTGCGGAGGAAGCATCAAAGGAGAAGAAGGAAATAATGATCGAGAAATGTCAGTCACCGTTCACACTGTGCAGAGCTGCAGAATACAGAATGAGTGACGAAGTATGTGCACCCCCCACACACGCCATCCAAATGTCTGAGGCCCCATGCACACGACCGTAAAACCGTGGACCGTAGTACTTTACTAGTATTTTACGGACGCATTCAGTTCTATTGGCCACGGACACCTTTCTGTAGCGCTACGGATGGGTGTCCGTGCCGTGAATTATGGAGCATGTCCTATTTTTCGTATTTTATGGGCCAGGCTTCTATACTTTGTATGGGAGCACGGGCCGAAAATGCGGGCGGCGGGCTGTGATTACGGGCACTGCCGTGTGCATGGAGCCTTACTGCCCGTATGACAGCCCCCACTCTACCGGAAAGGCTTCTCCTCTACATTTTGGGACTTGGGATTCCCGTCCATTCGGCCATAAGATCATTAGCAGTTGGTCAGTTCATCAGAAAATGGTTCATGGGGTTGAGATCTGGGATTTGCGTAGTTCAGTTCATCTACAATAATCCGGGATTTCCCTTGTTTTTCATTTATTTATTAGGGCATGTTCACACGTGGCGGAATTGCTGTGGAATTCCGCTGCGGAAAGTCCACACTGGAAATCCGCAGCAGACAGTCTGTCCATTGGTTTCCACACCTTTTTAGTTATCTTCGTGCAGACGTTGCGGACAATTCCGCTGCGGAGCATGGGCTGCGGTGCAGAATTTGGTGTCCGCAGCATACAATGCTTGTTGCGGACGTGTGGCGGACTGGTTGCGGACTCATGGCGGAATTTCTCCATTGACTTCAATGGAGATTCAAAATTCCGCAATGAAGTCCGCAGATGTAATGCACATGTTATGTGTGCTGTGGAGCGTATTGGTTTTACGAACTGGATATTTCTTCATTCTGGCTTGACCTATGTATTTCTAGGTCTACAGCCAGACTGAGATGAAATGTTGTAAAAGACAGCAGGAAGTACTCTTCACCTGAATACGCAACGGCTAATCCGCAGCAATTTACTGCACATTTTAGGCAAAGGCGCAACAGAATCTGCGACGCAGATTATGTGCGCCATTGATGCGGACACTGTCTGCAGAAACACTCCACGTGTGACCATGCCCTTACTTGTCCTGCATTATATTTATCAGACAGTACACCAGAGTCTGCTCCTCCTGTATTAACATAAAAACAGGCAAGAAAGCAAAATCTGCTCCTTTTCTTTTACGAAACCCAAATACAGACCGGGCACTTAAGTCTGCTACTACTGTATTATATAATAACCAGACAAAGACAGGGCACTAAAGTCTGCTAGTACTGTATTATATAATAACCAGACACAGGTATGACAATAAAGTCTGAACTCTGCTCTTGCTGTACTAGGAGTCAATGCACACAAGTCTGCTCCACCTGTTTTATAATAAGCAGACACAGCTATGGCACTAAAGTCTGCTCCTGCTGTATCAATGAACACAATTTTGCTTGCCCTGTTTTATAATAACCAGATACAAACATGACACAAAAGTCTGCTCCTACAGAACTATAACAACCCAACAGAGCACTAGAGTCTGCTCCTCCGGAAAACCATTTTTTTATGGCTCTCACTTCTTGAACGGTGGCATCGGGGCACGGATTTCAATAGTGTCGTCAGTATCGCACAGAAGAAATGAAGCAGATTGCGCAAATCTTGTGTCATAATAATAACATTGGTGCAATTAGGCCCCATGCACACGAACGTGCTTTTGCGGCCGCAGTTCCCCCAAAAATCCACGGGAGAATTGCGGCCCCATTCATTTCTATGGGGCCATGCACACGACTGTAGTTTTTACGGTCTGTGCATGGCCGGGAGCCCGCACCGCAGAAAGAACGGACATGTCTTATTACGGCCGTCTTCTGCGGTCCAGGCTCATTGAAAATAATGGCCGTGGTCATGTGCACGGCCCGCGATTTGTGGGCGGCTTGCGGCTGACAGTCCACTGCCGACCGACCCGAAAAACACGGGCGTGCACATGGCTACGGTCGTGTGCATGAGGCCTTAGTGGCGTTCGGTGTTACATGGATGCCAATGTTTTGCACTGAAATTGGCGCTTGTCTATAATAAGTTGTTCGCAATATTTGGTCGCACCCATTTTACACGCTTTGTTTTTACCCGCTGTCATGGCCGTCACTAAAAATAGTGCGGGGGAGAATGATAATTTTGGAGCCGGTTACGTGAGCCGTTGTACTGGTGTCTTTCTTCTGATAAAGTTTTCCTGGTCTCTTAATAGGATGTCACCAGTGTCAGGGTATGTTCACACGGGGTATTTTCAGCCGTTTTTCAAGCCGTAAATGTCCAGAAAAATGGCTGAAAATCGGAAGCAGAACGCCTACAAACATCTATCTGCCAATTGATATCAATGGGAAATATGGCGTTCTGCTCCAACGGGGCGTTTTTTTTACGCCTCATTTTCAAAAAACGGCGCATAAAAAGACGCCCGCGAAAAAGAAGTGCATGTCGCTTCTTGACCCGTTTTTTGAGCTGTTTTTCATTGACTCTATAGAAAAACAGCTCCAAAAACAGCCATAAATTGCGAAAAACGCGAGTGGCTTAAAAAACGGCTGAAAATCAGGAGCTGTTTTCCCTTTTCAGACGTTTTTGAGTGTGTTCAGTTCTGGAAATGTCTTCCCTCCTGGATATTCCACCATCACCTGTGACTGATATTATTGTAAAGTGGAAGGAACCGCCGCAACTCAGCCACATAACCAAGTAACGTTAGAGAGCGGGGGCGCCGAGTGCTGAGGAGCAAGTGCAGAAAAAGTCGCCAACGCTCTGCTGACACCATTACTGCAGAGTACAGACCTCCTCTGGTATTAACATCCACACATAAAAGTGTGCCCGGGAGCTTCATGGCATGGGGGCCGAGCAGCTGCATGCCAGCCGAACATCACCTAGCACAATGCCAAGCGTCGGATGGAGGGGTATAAAGCCGCCGCCACTGGACTCTAGAGCAGCGGAAACGTGTTCTGTGGAGTGACACTTCTCTATCTGGCCTCGGATGGATGAGTCTGGGTTGGTGAATGACAGGAGAATGTTACCTGCCTGACTGCATTGTGCCAGCGGTAAAGTTTGGTGGGGGAGGGGTAATACTTTTGGGGTGTTTTTCAGGGGTCGGCCTCTTAGTTCCAGTGAAGGGAAATCTTAATTCTTCAACACACAAGACATTGTGGACAATTGTAGCTTCCAACGTTGTGGGAACAGTTTGGGGTTTGGTCTTTTCTGTTCCTCATGACTATGCCCCAGTGCACAAGGTCCATAAAGACGTGGTTGGTTGGTTGGTTGGTTGGTTGGTTGGATGGATGGATGGCTGGTTGGTTGGTTGGCTGGTTGGTTGGTTGGATGGATGGTTGGTTGGTTGGTTGGATGGCTGGTTGGTTGGATGGCTGGTTGGTTGGATGGCTGGTTGGTTGGCTGGATGGCTGTTTGGTTTGATGACTGGTTGGGTGAATTTGGTGTGGAAGAACTTGACTGGCCGCACAGAGTCCTGGCCACAACCCCAACCAACAACTTTGGGATGAACTAGAACTGAGAATATAAGCCAGACCCCCTCCCCCAACATCAGTGTCTGACCTCACAACTGTTCTTCTGGATGGGTGGGCTGAAATTCCCACAGACACTGGGGTCCAATGGTGATGGTTTTAAACCCCTCCAGCCGCTGCTTAGCATCATACATGGTGATCTCAGGCTTGTGTGTGGTTGCTCCACCATGGAAACCCAGTCCATGAAGTAGGTGATGAGGTGGTCTGAGGACCCACTGAAGACTGGCACACTTTGGTGGTCTACACCCTTCACTTCTGAGATCTTGTGTGGCCATCACATTATGTCTGAGCTGATGTTGCACCTCGATGTCTCCACTTCACAATTCAAGGTGATCGGGGGAGGTCTAACAGGGCGGAAATTAGACAAAATGACTTGTTGGAGAGGACATCCTATGACACGATCAGATGGAAAGTCATCAGGTTCTTCAGGATGACCCATTCCACCGCTGACATTTGCCTACGTAAACTGTATGGCTCTGTACACCTGGTGGCAGATATTGCTAAACCAATCAATTCGAGAGGGGGGCACATACTTTTGTGCATGTGCTGATGTTTTTATATAGTGACGGCACGGCTTTACGATATGATAATATTCATCCCACTGTCTCTTTTTGATGCCTTTGTGACAAGTGTCTCCAGCGTCTGATGGAATAAATAATGTCATTTCTATCAGACGGGTATTATACAGCAAATCGTCGTGGCATTTAGTCTCATAGACGGCGCACAATGAAATCATCAGTCTTCCTCCTCGGCATGAGGCTAATGACTCGGCTTCTCTATTCAGCAGATTCCGCATCAGGAAGTTTAAAAATAATCAACCAAAACAGATTTCTCCTCTTCTAGACCAGATGTGTCCTACAGAAAAAAATAATAATATTCATTTATGGGGCAACGAGAACAAAAATGGACAAAAAATTCCCAGAATGAACCAAAAGGAGGGTATAAAAGATTTCCTGTAAGTATATGGGCTGATCTGATTCCACTTCTAGGGGAGATCGCCGCCATAATACCACGCCGTATGGAGGAGCGACATATGGTGGCATCATACAGGGGTAAACAGCCCGCAGGGACTCCACCTGACCCTGATGTGTGCACACCGCCATCCTCTCAGAGCAGCAAAATAAGTCTTAATTCTGTCCTGAGTGTTTGCTACAATGTATCAGTGCAGGTACTGCTATATGCTGGAAGTCGGATACCATGTCCTCTGTCTTTTAAGGGTCACAACTAGGGATGAGCAAATTTCCCTAATAGGCTTACATTGGCAGTCCGGTTAAATTTGGTCCGAAAAAATTCATAGTGAATCGCAAGTGCCCCGATTGCTCTGAAAACGCGTGTCTGACTCTCAGATGTCTTCTAGGATTGTATCCAACCCCGTTCAAGCTCTTTCAGTGATGTCATCCGCCTATACCCCTCCTGATTGTCTGTGTTAGAGGGAGGACTAGCCGCAGTGCATTTTGGGAAGGCTGTCTGCAAGGCATTACGGGGAAGCCCAGGTCATGTGATTCTTTTTCTAACCTGTAAAATTTTGGCTGGCATTTTGCAGCATACCCCAAAAGTGTCGGAATTCGCAGGACCCGAAACCTTTGGGAAATTCGGAGTGAATTCGATTTGTGTAGAATGAATTTGCTCATCTGTAGACATAATCTAATTATTATACACAAAGTTCCAAATCCTGTTTCCTTCCAAGCAGCCATAGACATAAATGATAAAATTCGGGCTACTTTAATCCACCACTAGGGGGAGCTCACTGCATATGGATTTAAACAGCTCCCATTGTGCTCAATTACCGCTTAGAATTTATCAACTTTTTTCATGCCAAAGGTCCCAAACGGCTCAAAAGTAACAAAAATTTTTGAGCCATTTCCACTGCTCTCACCACTTTTCTAAAATGTGGGCGGAGCTAAGCAGAAGGAGGAGGGGCCACTGTGGCCCACCGCATTAACTATATTTTAGCCTAGAAGCTGTTAACGTCAACTACTGGCTGGCTTCGATTTTACTCAGTGCCGCACAGACAGCCGCAGATACGACAAATGTATTAAGGTGCGCGCTTGCCTCTTAAAAAAAATTGTCACATCTGACGCCAGCTATTTTTTTTTATTAAGACCGGTGTATGAAATGCTAGTTTTAATATATTCCACCCCATGACTTTGTGTGGGGGAGTAGGATCTGCAGTTAAAAGGGTTGTCGCATGAATAGGACCCCTGTCCATATTCCTTATTAGAACATATGAATGTCATAGAGGCCTGGTGTAATACTACGTTCCCCCTACAGTGGGCGCTGTTTTGATGGGTGTCAGCAGCCGATTCCCATATGAATGCGGTTGTCTTTGAAGAGACAACTCCTTTAAGTTCTGGACCCTATCTCACCAAAGGCCCCATAGCATTTGCATAGTATCTCTGTATGGCAGGATCGCGGCTGGCGGAGGAGCTGTGTCCTTCTCCGTGTTGATTATACAAGTGGTGACAGGTCCTCTTCATTTTCTTTTTTATAACTTAAGCAGCACGAGATGTAATTTACTCCTAACAGTTGAGTCACCGTCTGATTATAAAGTCGTTGTACTGTACAATTCTGTCATCGTGATATTCGCACCAGCCGCCTTTCTAGATAATTACAGGAGGCCGCGAACGTCTACACTGTCTAGCAGAGCTCATGAACCGAGCTCACAAGTCACATTCACAGCACGAACAAACAAATAATCATTATTTCTGATAGTATTGTGAAACAGTCTGGATGGTAGCGGCTGAGGAATCACACACCGTTACCCAAGTCAGAGGCGTAACTTCTCGCAGCGGGACCCCGATGTAAAATCTGTAACAGGACCCGCACCTAGCACGTGCCATTTATAATACTCCTGTCTTCTTATATGGCGGAGGGGCATTTGGGGCCCCTGAAATACTAGGCCTGGTTGCGACTGCTACACTATATGGCAAAAAGTATTGAGTTCCGGTGTTTCAGACACACTTATTACAAACAGGTGCATAAATCAAGCACACAGCGATGTCATCTACATAGGCAAACATTGGTAGCAGTATGGGCCGTACTGAAGAGCTCAGTGACTTTACACGCGGCATTGTCATAGAATGTGACCTTTACCACAAGTCAGTTTATGATGTTTCTGATTTGATAGATCTGCCCCGATCACTAGTAAGTGTAATTATTATCTGCTGGATCTTCCCTGGTCACCTGTAAGTGTTATTATTATCTGCTAGATCTGCCTCGGTCAACTGTAAGTGTTATTATTATCTGCTAGATCTGCCCCGGTCACCTGTAAGTGTAATTATTATCTGCTGGATCTGCCCCGGTCACCTGTAAGTGCTATTATTATCTGCAAGATCTGCCCCGTCAACTGTAAGTACTAATATTATCTGCTAGATCTGCCCCGGTCAACTGTAAGTGTTATTATTATCTGCTAGATCTGCCCCGGTCACCTGTAAGTCTTACTATTATCTACTAGATCTGCCCCGTCACCTGTAAGTGCTATTATTATCTGCTAGATCTGCCCCGGTTACCTGTAAGTGTTATTATTATTATCTGCTAGATCTGTCTCGGTCACCTGTAAGTGTAATTATTGTGAAAAGGAAGCATCTAGGAGTAACAGCTCAGCCACTAAGTGGTAGACCATGTAACTCACAGAGCAGAGCCGCTGATTGCTGAGACATTTAGCATGTAAAATTCATCTCTCCTGTGTTCTATCACTCACTATAGAGATCCCCACTACCTCTGGAAGTGACATCAGCACCACAACTATGCACCCGGAGCTTCATGAAATGTGTGCATGGTCGTCTCAGGATTGTGTTCAGCGATCATGGACACAATGTCAAGCGTCGGCTGGAGTGGTGTAAAGCACGACGCCACTGGACTGTGGAGCAGCGTGTTCTCTGGAGTGATGATTTACCGCTCACTATCTGGCAGTCTGATGGAGATATCTGGGTTTGGATGCCAAAAGAACGTCACCTACTGGCACTCATAGTCCCAACTGTAACATTTGGTGAAAGAGGGGTAATGTCTGAGGTGGTTTTTCAGGTCTGGCCCCTTATTTCCAGTGAAGTATAATGTTAATGTTACAGTGCGCAAAGACATTTGAAACAAGCTTCCAACTTTGTGGTAACAGTTTGGGGTTCACCCCTCTCCTGTTCCCCTGTGAACACAGCGAGCTCCACATAGACATGGGGTGAGGAGGTTGGTGTGGAGGAACTTGAGTGGCTGCACAGAGCCCGGACCTAAACCCCATACAACAATTATGGGATGAATTAGAGCAGCGATTGTGAGTCAGACCTCATCCCCATCATCGGAACCTGACCTTACAAATGGGCACAAATTCCCACAGACACTCCAAAATCTTGTGGAAAGTCTTCCCAGAAGAGTGGGGGGTGTTATAGCTGCAAAAGGGCCCCAACTCCATATTAACGTCCAAGGTTGTTGAATGGGATATCCAACAAGCTCATATAGGAGTGATGGTAATCAGTTCATATACTTTTTGCCATATAGTATATCTCTGCACCCCCTATAGCTTCACCCCAGAACCATGAATTTGATGGAATGACTTTAGGTTGTCTGGTTTGGACTCCCCATTTCCGAATTGTGGGACCCCACAGGCCAGCTGATCATGGGGGTTCCCTGATTATCACATTCTATTACAAGGGAAGCCACAATAAACAAAGTGTCCATTGAAAGTTGACCCCCCTTGATGTCAATTGATACTGCTTTTCTCCTAGAGTCATCGGTTGCTGTTGACGTAGCCCGTGGCTACGAATATCTGGGCTATGGGCGTAGACAAGAATAGTGGACGCAATTATATCAGTACGTAGGTTATGAAAAAGCAAACATTCGATGATGGTGGGAAGTTTTGGCCATCAAAGTTTCTCCTCTATGATGATCTTTTTAGAAACATAGGTTGATCAACTAGATCAGTACTGCAGCTTGGCCCCTATTCCATGACTGGAGCCATCTGCTTCCGGCAAGGACATCCAGTGCCCGGAAGGCAGCCGGAGCAGATGATTAGTGCGTAGTCCAGGTGTCGGACCCCCACAATCATATACTGATGACCTATCCTGTGGACAGATCATCAGTTGTTTGTGCCTCGACAACCCCTTTAACCATTGTCATGCCCCGATCATTAGCGATCGCAGTATCACAATGGGGAAGGGGATATCCTATAAAATGTATTCAATTTAAAAAAAAATTGTAATGTAAAATTCCGCTTGCGG
This sequence comes from Rhinoderma darwinii, assembly GCF_050947455.1. Classification (NCBI taxonomy): domain Eukaryota; kingdom Metazoa; phylum Chordata; class Amphibia; order Anura; family Rhinodermatidae; genus Rhinoderma; species Rhinoderma darwinii. The sequence continues at coordinate 473,383,235 of NC_134688.1, forward strand.
GAAATTGTTAAACATTTAAATAAAGTAAAATTAAAAAAAGTTATTAAAAAGGAAACACGAAAATAAAAAAAACAACACAATTACTTTCTAATAAAAACAGTTTGTATTAAATAAAAGTAATAAAACAAAAACAATTAAACATACAAGATAAAAACATAATTTATTGAGTTAGGAGAACAACGGAAAAACAAAAAACTAAATAAAAACAATGTTGGAATTGAATTTTCAGCACATTCCTCTTATAATTTGTGTTTATATAAATGAATTCTAAATATTATGTACCAAAAACGTATAAAAGATAAAAATATAACCCAAAATGCAAAAAAAAAATAACTCAAAATCAAAAAGTTGGGCTCTTGGAATACAGTGATGCAAAATGGAAAAATATTCTGCGTCCCCAACGACAAAATGACCCGCGGCCTTAAGGGGTTAAAAAATGTCTTCATTTATTTATTTTTGGGGTATTATTACAGGACAGTGCTGACGGCAAATAGATTCTTGATTTCCACCTGGTGAAATAAATCTCCATTCATGTCCGAAACTAAAACTAAAACTTATTTATTTTTTTCCTTGCTACTCTCTTATGTTTCAGTTCAGTGGGTAGTGACGGCACTAGTCATGTGGGGCACCACTTGGAGCGTTTTCGACGGACCTTGGATACGGATGATCTCACAGTGTCGTCTGGGATTAGTGCGGTTCCTATAAAAAAATGCTAATGGAGTATTCTTAAGGTTGTCATAGATAAGCAACGGAGTTGTCGTCTAGCATCGACTTGGAAAATGAGAAATCTGAAATAAAAAATGGTGCACACGTACATAGGCTAGACCTTCTTTAGGGTACTCCAAATTTAGGATGCGACATACAAAATTTCAAAAATTGGGTGTGTGGCGAGAGGCGGGTGGGGTACTAGGGTGGTAGTGGGGAGCCTTTCTTCTGCACCACCACTACCACCTTCTATAAAAGGGGTTTTGATAGGGGCAAAAATATATAAAAGGCAGCTCCATGGAGAGTAGGGGCCCCAGCCTAGTTTGACCCTGTTCTCAGTCCCCGTCTAATGCCCACCTAGGCACAACTTGACGTTTTGGTGCCCTAATGTAAAATCTGTACCAGCACCTCCACCTATCATGTGCCATTTCTAGTTCTGGTGTCTTCTTATTTGGAAAAGGGGCTTTGGGCCTCCTCAGACTCAGACCCCGAGTGCTACTGCTACCTCTACACCCCCTATAGATATGACTTTCGAATGCCTGTCAGAATTTACAAGGGATCGGGTTAACCATCCCAAGGGTCATGCCAGTCTTCTCCTACAAGGGTAGGGTGTAAAGGGCACCATTTTGAGTTTTATGGTACTTCACTTCTGTACAGGAAGGAATTGGTGTACCTGGAGGAAACCCACATAAGTATGCAGAAACCTATGAAGATGTTGATCCTCAGGGGCTTAACTATAGGGGATGCAGAGGTAATAGTCGCACCCCGGCCCTGGTGCCTGAGAGGACCGAAACGCCCTTCTGCCACACAAGACGACACCAGTATTATAAATAGCACCATGGTAAGTGAAGGCACCTGCTACAGATTTTGCATTGGGGTCCAGGAGTTTCATATACGTCTCCTGGTTGGATTTGAGCTCTGTAGCCCAGTGTTGTAGGACAAATGCCAACCATTGAGTCACCATGAAACTAAACAATGTGCTTCACCTTTGGGATTTATGAGGATTGATGTGTTTATCCTTTAGGTAACCGCCATTTATATAGCGTTTGATGGATGTTAAGTGCCACAATGACATCCTATGACTTTCCACTTTGCTCTCTGTAGACGAGAAATGTTCATGAACGAGTTGTAGATCCTCATAATCATTCACCATAAAGAACAATCACCTAAATGGATGTAGCATGTGATGTTGTGACAAGGTCAGCGGCCCATAATCTAATTCCCTTGAGTGGAGCTGCGCTCAGCCATCAGAGGTTGTTCAATATCTCCAGGTCTGTCCTTCACCTGCACGCTACCCAGCTCCTATAGTTATATATGAACAGCAGAGGATGAGGGGGAAGGTGGACGGAACCAGAATGGGACATAATCAGGGCAGGAGCGTGGATTAGGTCAGTTATAGCTGGATGCCAGTATTTCATTGGGGCTACAGCTGAGGGCTATGGCATTATGATTGGGGCAATATGGCTGGCATTATGGAGTACTGTGTTTGGCATCATGGGACACCATGCCTATGCTCACTAAGGTTGGCCTTATGTGAGAACTATGCCTTTTAGTAATATGGCCAGTATTATAAAGCATTGTTGCTTTGGGTACCATGGCTGTGATTATAGGGCACTAAGGCTTTGGGTACTGTGGGTGTGATTACAGGGCACTAAGGCTTTGGGTACTATGCCTGTGATCGTAGAGCCCTATGACTTTGGGTACTATGGCTGTGATTATAGGGCACTCTGGTTTTGGGTACTATGGCTGTGATTACAGGGCACAGTGTATTTGGGTACTATGGCTGTGATTATAGAGCCGTATGACTTTGGGTACTATGGCTGTGATTGTAGGGCACAGTGTCTTTGAGTACTGTGGCTGTGATTATAGGGCACTCTGGCTTTGGGTACTATGGCTGGCATTAGGGGCACTATAGCTGTGTTTATTATGGCTGGCATTATGTGGACACTATAGCTATGGGAACTATGGTTGACACCATGGGGCACTATGGTTGTGAGCACTATGGCTTGTATTACCTGGTCAATATGGCTGGATTTATATGTGCACGATGGTTGTTATTATGTGGACACTATGGACCTTCATACATTTTGTGTATGAACCAGGATAGTACCATAAAAAAAAGTCACAATTTAAACACACGGCTGTTTTGCACTAAAATTGTCACCTTTACGCCGTGCCCGGCATTTTCCGAAATAGGGTGTGACTTAAAAGTGGAGCGGCCACGGCTAATCAGATCTTTCACACTTGTTTTGCTAGAAAATGGCGTCGTTTCTAGTTCAGTTGCGCAGACAGCAGCAGATGCAACTAATTTATTAAGAGCCATGCGCATCCTCTACTGACTAAGGCCGGCGTATGAAGTGTCGGTACATGTGGGCCTCTGACTTTTATTACTGGAGCTTTAGCTCCACGGTATAATATGATCCCTATAGTGGGTTTTCTGCTTACATTACAGCTGGTACTATATATGCACTATGGTTGGCATGATGTGGGCACTAAGACTCATTCTATGCACTACAACTGATAGTACAATGTATGTATTATGGCTGATAGTAAAATATATGTAACGGCTGCCGCGCCGTTCCCCGCCTTCCCCACGGCATCTGCTTTGGTTCCTGCGCCCTCCTTTACCGCATGCTCATCCCGAGCTCCACTTACCCGATCCGGACTCTCTGCTGGTCCTGGGCGGCGTCAGGTAAGTGCATCCCTTACCTCCCTCCGCGGCCGTCATCCTCGTTGTGCGGCTGCAGTCGCTGGAGGGTGCAGGCGCTGACTCGTTCTGTCTTAAAGGGCCAGCGTGCGTCTTAATTCAAAAGACTTCCTATTTAAGGATCCTCCTTCCTTTAATCCATGCTTGTTCAACCAAGTTCCCCGGGAGTTTCCCTGTGCCCTGGTTCTCTGTTTCCTTCCCTTCTGCCTTTGTCTGGATTTCCCGTTGCTGACCTCTGCCTGAACTTGACTATCCTTGTCTGCCGGCTGCCTTGACCTATTGTTTCGATACCCGTTACGACGCCTGCCGCCTGCCTTGACCTACTGCTTCCATACCCGTTACGACATCTGCTGCCTGTCCTGACTTCTGCCTTTCCATCTGACCGCCTCTACCCGCTGTGCCAAGCTTTGCCTGGGTTCCAATCATTATCTCCCAGACGACACCGAGGATCCACGAACAAACCGTTGAGAACCGTTATAGTATATGTACTGTGATTGGTAGTTTAGGTGCAGCCTATAGTTCAGGGGACATGTTTTTGACAGGGATCATAGTTAGCAAAATGTGCCCTTCCCCCATACCGGGGGTGCAAAAACGCGTAACATTTCGTACTTCTATTTTACTCTCAATATTCCGCCTTATAAAAATACAAACTTTTCTTCATTTAAGTCAACTTGATTTTTTCTTAATATCCCAGACAAGTTCTTCCTGTAACTGAACATTTCCTCGCCTTTCGCAGCCCCCTATTGTGTGCATGTCATAGACATATTTGTGAACTATCCCGCACCTTCTGCTTTGTTGGATATTCATATTGCTGTTCCGTTATTAAAGTTTCTCGGTTTAATGATGCTAATATCAATTTTCACCAGGGAACAACGCCGGCTCGACGGAGAAAACGGCAAGTTTAAGAGTCGTCTATTTCTGACCTTACTGAGTAGTTATTAATATTACATTAGAATTTCAGCGGGAGAAACACAGGTGATTACGGCTGTGCGCTCCTCATACTGAGAACCCCTCGGATTTTGCCTAGAATATCAACACGTGCGGCGGTCGTTACATTTACTTTTTGATTGTGATGAAAATGCATCAACTTGCCATGAAAATAACAAAAAAAAAAAAAACGGTAATTAAAGTCAATCAGGTCTGAATTTATCATTAAGATTCATACACAGCAGAAGAGCTTGAGGGGTGGCTGCTCGAAAAATCAGAAGATGACCCAAAAATATAAGTCCCTGGGTGGTCCTTTAGGCTGCGTCTACACAGAGACTGCGTCGGACCTTTAACTCCTTAACGACCGGCGTATAGTCTTTTACGGAGGCCGTTCGGGGCAGTTCTTCTGAAGCGCCGCCTTTTCGCATCGGCACTTCAGAAGAAGTTTTACCGATTCTGGCGGGGTGCTCCTGAAGCCCTGGCTGTTGCTAACAACCTCGGGCTTCGGACCATCGATCAGAGACCGCTAGCAGTGGTCTATGATCAAGTTTAAACCCTCAATAGCGAGCGCCGCTTCTGAGTGGTTTTAGAGGGAGGAGGGTCCCTCTCTCACCCCACTGGCACCCCGTGTGCATCGCGGGGTGCCAATGGTTTCTAGTGAATGCCTGTTAGGCCATGCCACAGGCCACTGACGGGCAATAATACACTGCAATACAGAAGTATTTTGTAAGAGGAAAAGTGTGTTTTGTTTTTTTTTTACTTGGCACTTTTTATTTATTTGAAACTTTATTTGAAATAAAGTTTGAAATAATAAAAAGGTCCAAGTAAAAAAAAAAAAAAAAACACTTTTCCTCTTACAAAATACTTTATTATGAAGAAAAGGAAAAAGTTAGACATATTTGGTATCGCCGCGTCCGTAATGAACCCAACTCTAAAACGCTTTCATTATTTAACCCGCACGATGAACGCCGTAAAAAATAAAATAAACAATTCCAGAATTGAATTTTTTTAAAAATTTGATAAAAAGTGATCTAAAAGTCTCAAGTGCTACAAAATGGAACCAATAAAAACTACAAGTCGTCCCGCAAAAAAAAATAGTCCTCATACAGCTGCATCGGTGGAAAAATACAAAAGTTATGGCCCTTGAAATATGGAGACACACAAAAACAAATAATTTTGAAAAAAATAGTTTTTAAGAGCATTGCCAGACGTGGAGTATTTCTGCCGACACTGTCCGCATCAATGCCGCACATAATCTGCGTCGCAGATTCTGTTGCGGCTTTGCCTAAATTGTGCAGTAAATTGCTGTGGATTAGTCGTTGCGTATTGAGGTGAAGAGTACATCCTGCTGTCTTTTAAAACATTTCATCTCAGTCTGGCTGTAGACCTAGAAATACATAGGTCCAGCCAGAATGAAGAAATGTCATGGCAAAAAAGCAAGACGCTCCGCAGCACACATAACATGTGCATGACAGCTGCGGACTTCATTGCGGAATTTAGAATCTCCATTGAAGTCAATGGAGAAATTCCGCCATGAGTCCGCAACCAGTCCGCCACTGCTCCGCAACAGACAGAGCATGCTGCGGACACCAAATTCCGCACCGCAGCCTATGCTCCGCAGCAGAGTTTTCCACAATGTGTGCACGAACCCTACTAAAAAGGTGTGGAACCCAATGGAGAAACGTGTACGCTGCGGATTTCCAGAGCAATTCCGCCACGTCTGACCATCCCCTTTACTGTGCCAAAGTAGTAAACATAAAAGAAAAAACTATATATATATGGTATCACCGCAATCATAACGACCCGCTGAATAAAGTTATTATGTTACTTATACCACACGGTAAACTGCATAAAATGAAAACACAAAAAAGGATGGGAAAATGTCAGGTTTTTTCCAGTACTCCACTAAAAAAGTTAATAAAGAGTTAATCAATAAATTATATGTACCCCAAAATGGCGCTATTAAAAAATACAACTTGTCCCGCAAAAACAAGTCCTTATACAGCAATGTCGACGAAAAAAAACTAAAAAAGTTAGATCTCTTGGAATGCGACGATGGAAAAACGTAAAAAAATACCTTCGGTATTAAGGGGTTAATAATGGGTGCAAGATTGTCAGCGACTTTGTTATCGGTTACAGCGAAACCAAAAGATGTTGTGGCAGATTTACTAATAGTGTCGTAAAATTAGACTAGGTGCGTCAAGTTTATCGCAGTGGCTCATGCTAGGTGATAAATTTGGCGCAGCTTTAGACACATCTGTCGAACTTTATACACGTCTTGGTTGGTTTTCTTTAGACCACTTTTTTTGCACCAAAATTTTGCCGTAATTTAATTTCATTTAAATTAAATTACGCCTAAAAATAAATGTAACCCATTTTAAGCCACACCCCCTTCTCTCGCCTATGCCTTCTTGTTGGAGGAAAAGTGTCTAAAACACTTCATAAATGGGGTGCATGGAATTTTCAAATTTTCATGAGTAAATCTGCCCCAATGTGTAGACCTAGACCTAAAAGGATTCTCCACTTTGGGCAATCCCTACTTGTTAGAAGAGTTGCTTAATAATAAACCAATCACAAATTGTCCTCCTGCTGGGACCACCACGTAAAAAAAACAACGACTCCGCGCAGGATGGAAGAGTAAAGTCTACTACGCTATTGCATCCTTAAAAAAAAGGTTTACTGGTGAACAGTATACCCGACCGATGGTGGCCGAAGGGACACTATTTTGGCTTCCGTCAGGCTAATTGAGCCCTATGGACAAGTTTATCAAAAATGTGATCTGTAGGGGGCCTAATACTCATCTACAGCTGCAAAATGAGGGATTGTGAGTTTTTAGTTTTTAATACAAGGTTTAGGTGGCACCACCCCCATTGCCTGTAACATTGCCACCTTCACATCGGGCAGCCATCCCCATCGAACACTACTGCTTGCACTTGTCTCAATGCTTTAACTTCTCCATGCATGATGGGCCCAGTGGCATAACTATAGGGTTCACAGCAGTTACAGTTGCCACCAGACCCATAGTCCAGGGGCCCACAGGTTCCCCTTGGCATATCCCGGGTCTGGCACATAACGTCCTGGCATCCAGACTTGTGTGCAGGGCCTGAAGACAACAGAAGCCAAGAGCGAGAAAGAAAAATAAATCCCTGAATTATTATAAAAATTTTTTGATCATTGGTCTGATCTAATTTAGGGATCTGGGATCTGAGTTAATATTTTTAAGTTTAGTCTAAAATAAATTTCTGGTCTAATTTAAATTTAATTTTGGGGTCCGTTCTGAGGTTTGATGTTTTTGATTCTGCTTACGTGACTTTTAGTCTGTGTGGCCCATTGTCCCAGCATGCCCTGGGGTTTTATTAGGTCATGCTGGAAGTTTTTTTATCTTTTTTTTTTAATATTACGACTTTTCTGGTTGTTGTGCCCTCACCCTTTCTTTCACATGGATCTGGTATATGTTTGACGGAGGAAAAGCCCCATTTAAAAGTTTTGTATGGAGCCCAGCTCTTTCTACAAGTACGGACGGGCCGGCAGGATTTCCAGACTGTCAGATTTCAGACTACCGGACTTTGAATGTTATTATAATGAATAGATTATACTTTATACTCTACTTTTATACTTGTTGCTCTTCAAATAAAATAAATTGGTCAGTGCTTGTGACCTTCAAAAAGTTTAGGTGCACGCTGGAAACTTTTAAAATGCTGCATGATGGACGGATATTAATGTGATCTCCAAGATATAACTCGAAATAATGGGCAAGGTCATTCCTGCACCCACATTAGGAGCTATTATTACAAGGGAACAGAAGGTGGAAATACAACCGCAATCCTCTTCTCCCATGGGACACAGTCAGTGTTATGTCACCTCCTTCGGTAATTGCACTTCACTAGTATATTTCTCAAGACATCTCCCTGGGCGGCAGAGAATAAGATCCGTAGTCTGAAAAGATACTGGGAAATAATGCAGAAAATTCAACCACTATAATCTAAAAATACTGCAGATATTCTGAACTTGTAAAGTTGTTTGACTACTAGAAATCAAAGGAAAATGTACAATCCCCTGTGGACATGAAAATAAAAATTCTATAATACTGACCCCTATATACAATACAATAAAATACTATAAGGGCACGTTCAGACGTGGCGGAATTTTTCCGCTGCAAATGTTGGTGCACATTTGGGGCAATTACGCTACGAATCTGCAGCATCATTTGCATATTTGACAGCTAATTCAGACGTTGCAGATATCACAGCGGACTTGCCACAGATTTCAGTTTTTACATTGCAAATGCTGATATCCGCAGTGAAATTCCACTTCTTCTCCGCAACGTCATGAGCTATAACTACTATAATACTGCCTCCTATATACAAGAATATAACTACTATAATACTGCCCCTATATACAAGAATATAACTACTATAATACTGCTCCTATATACAAGAATATAACTACTATAATACTGCTCCTATATACAAGAATATAACTACTATAATACTGCTCCTATATACAAGAATATAACTACTATAATACTGCCCCCTATATACAAGAATATAACTACTATAATACTGCCCCCTATATACAAGAATATAACTACTATAATACTGCCTCCTATATACAAGAATATAACTACTATAATACTGCCCCTATATACAAGAATATAACTACTATAATACTGCCCCTATGTACAAGAATATAACTACTATAATACTGCCCCCTATATACAAGAATATAACTACTATAATACTGCCTCCTATATACAAGAATATAACTACTATAATACTGCCCCTATATACAAGAATATAACTACTATAATACTGCCCCTATGTACAAGAATATAACTACTATAATACTGCCCCTATATACAAGAATATAACTACTATAATACTGCCACTATATACAAGAATATAACTACTATAATACTGCCACCTATATACAAGAATATAACTACTATAATACTGCTCCTATATACAAGAATATAACTACTATAATACTGCTCCTATATACAAGAATATAACTACTATAATACTGCCCCTATATACAAGAATATAACTACTATAATACTGCCTGCTATATACATGTATATAACTACTATTACACTTCCCCTATATACAAGAATATAACTACTATAATAGTGCCCCTATATACAAGAATATAACTACTATAATACTGCCCCTATGTACAAGAATATAACTACTATAATACTGCCCCTATATACAAGAATATAACTACTATAATACTGCCACTATATACAAGAATATAACTACTATAATACTGCCACCTATATACAAGAATATAACTACTATAATACTGCTCCTATATACAAGAATATAACTACTATAATACTGCTCCTATATACAAGAATATAACTACTATAATACTGCCCCTATATACAAGAATATAACTACTATAATATTGCCTCCTATATACAAGAATATAACTACTATAATACTGCCCCTATATAGAAGAATATAACTACTATAATACTGCCTCCTATATTCAAGAATATAACTACTATAATACTGCCCCTATATACAAGAATATAACTACTATAATACTGCCCCTATGTACAAGAATATAACTACTATAATACTGCCTCCTATATACAAGAATATAACTACTATAATACTGCTCCTATATACAAGAATATAACTACTATAATACTGCCTCCTATATACAAGAATAGAACTACTATAATACTGCTCCCTATATACAAGAATATAACTACTATAATACTGCCCCCTATATACAAGAATATAACTACTATAATACTGCTCCTATACACAAGAATATAACTACTATAATACTGCTACTATGTACAAGAATATAACTACTATAATACTGCCCCTATATACAAGACTATAACTACTATAATACTGCTCCTATATACAAGAATATAACTACTATAATACTGCCCCTATATACAGGAATATAACTACTATAATACTGCTCCTATATACAAGAATATAACTACTATAATACTGCTCCTATATACAAGAATATAACTACTATAATACTGCCCCTATATACAAGAATATAACTACTATAATACTGCTCCTATATACAAGAATATAACTACTATAATACTGCTCCTATATACAAGAATATAACTACTATAATACTGCCTCCTATATACAAGAATATAACTACTATAATACTGCCCCCTATGTACAAGAATATAGCTACTATAATACTGCTCCTATATACAAGAATATAACTACTATAATAATGCCCCCTATATACAAGCATATAACTACTATAATACTGCTCCTATATACAAGAATATAACTACTATAATACTGCCCCTATATACAAGAATATAACTACTATAATACTGCCCCCTATATACAAGAATATAACTACTATAATACTGCCCCTATATACAAGAATATAACTACTATAATACTGCTCCTATATACAAGAATATAACTACTATAATACTGCTCCTATATACAAGAATATAACTACTATAATACTGCCTCCTATATACAAGAATATAACTACTATAATACTGCCCCCTATGTACAAGAATATAGCTACTATAATACTGCTCCTATATACAAGAATATAACTACTATAATAATGCCCCCTATATACAAGCATATAACTACTATAATACTGCTCCTATATACAAGAATATAACTACTATAATACTGCCCCTATATACAAGAATATAACTACTATAATACTGCCCCCTATATACAAGAATATAACTACTGTAATACTACCCCCTATATACAAGAATATAACTACTATAATACTGCCCCTATATACAATAATATAACTACTATAATACTGCCCCTATATACAAGAATATAACTACTATAATACTGCCCCTATATACAGGAATATAACTACTATAATACTGCACCCCTATATACAAGAATATAACTACTATAATACTGCCCATATATACAAGAATATAACTACTATAAGGGCATGACCACACATGGCGGAATTCCTCCGCAACTGTCCGCATCAATGCCGCACCTAATCCGGGTTGCGGATTACGGCTGCGGATCTGCACAAAATGTGCAGAAAATTGATGCGGACTAGCTGCTGCGGACTGCGGGAAAAGTGCTTCCCTTCTCCCTATCAGTGCAGGATAGAGAGAAGGGACAGCACTTTCCCTAGTGAAAGTAAAAGAAATTCATACTTACCGCCCGTTGTCTTTATGACGCGTCCCTCCTTCGGCATCCAGCCCGACCTCCCTGGATGACGCGCCAGTCCATGTGACCGCTGCAGCCTGTGCTTGGCCTGTGATTGGCTGCAGCCGTCACTTACTCTGAAACGTCATCCTGGGAGGCCGGACTGGAGACAGAAACAGGGAGTTCTCGGTAAGTACGAACTTCATTTTTTTTTACAGATACATGTATATTGAGATCGGTAGTCACTGTCCCGGGTGCAGAAACAGTTACTGCCGATCGCTTAACTCTTTCAGCACCCTGGACAGTGACTATTTACTGACGTCTCCTAGCAACGCTCCCGTCATTACGGGAGCCCCATTGACTTCCTCAGTCTGGCTGTAGACCTAGAAATACATAGGTCCAGCCAGAATGAAGAAATGTCAAGTAAAAAAAGCAAGACGCATCCGCAGCACACATGACATGTGCATGACAGCTGCGGACTTCATTGCGGAACTTTGAATCTCCATTGAAGTCAATGGAGAAATTCCGCCATGAGTCCGCCACTGCTCCGCAACAGACAGAGCATGCTGCGGACACCAAATTCCGCTCCGCAGCCTATGCTCCGCAGCGGAATTGTACGCATCGTGTAAACGAACACTGCGAAATTAAAGTGAAAGTCAATGTAGAAACGGCTCCGCTGCGGATTAACGCTGCGGAGTGTCCGCAGCGGAATTTAAGTGCAATTCCGCCATGTGTGAACCCGCCCTAATACTGCTACTATATACAAGAATATATCTACTATAATACTGCCCCCTATATACAAGAATATAACTACTATAATACTGCCCCTATATACTAGAATATAACTACTATAATACTGCTCCTATATACAAGAATATAACTACTATAATACTGCTCCTATATTCAAGAATATAACTACTATAATACTGCCCCCTATATACAAGAATATAACTACTATAATACTGCCCCTATATACAAGAATATAACTACTATAATACTGCCCCTATATACAAGAATATAACTACTATAATACTGCTCCTATATACAAGAATATAACTACTATAATACTGCCTCCTATATACAAGAATATAACTACTATAATACTGCCCCCTATGTACAAGAATATAACTACTATAATACTGCTCCTATATACAAGAATATAACTACTATAATAATGCCCCCTATATACAAGCATATAACTACTATAATACTGCTCCTATATACAAGAATATAACTACTATAATTCTGCTTCCTATATACAAGAATATAACTACTATAATACTGCCCCTATATACAAGAATATAACTACTATAATACTGCCCCTATATACAAAAATATAACTACTATCATACTGCCCCTATATACAAGAATATAACTACTATAATACTGCCCCTATATACAAGAATATAACTACTATAATACTGCCCCTATATACAAGAATATAACTACTGTAATACTACCCCCTATATACAAGAATATAACTACTATAATACTGCCCCTATATACAATAATATAACTACTATAATACTGCCCCTATATACAAGAATATAACTACTATAATACTGCCCCTATATACAGGAATATAACTACTATAATACTGCACCCCTATATACAAGAATATAACTACTATAATACTGCCACTATATACAAGAATATAACTACTATAATACTGCTACTATATACAAGAATATATCTACTATAATACTGCCCCCTATATACAAGAATATAACTACTATAATACTGCCCCTATATACTAGAATATAACTACTATAATACTGCTCCTATATACAAGAATATAACTACTATAATACTGCTCCTATATTCAAAAATATAACTACTATAATACTGCCCCCTATATACAAGAATATAACTACTATAATACTGCCCCTATATACAAGAATATAACTACTATAAGGGCATGACCACACATGGCGGAATTCCTCCGCAACTGTCCGCATCGATGCCGCACAGAATCTGCGTTGCAGATTCTGCAGCGGATCTGCACAAAATGTGCAGTACATTGATGCGGACTAGCTGCTGCGGACTGCAGGAAAAGTGCTTCTCTTCTCCCTATTCAGTGCAGGATAGAGAGAAGGGACAGCACTTTCCCTAGTGAAAGTAAACGATTTTCATACTTACCGGCCGTTGTCTTGGTGACGCGTCCCTCTTTCGGCATCCAGCCCGACCTCCCTGGATGACGCGCCAGTCCATGTGACCGCTGCAGCCTGTGCTTGGCCTGTGATTGGCTGCAGCCGTCACTTACACTGAAACGTCATCCTGGGAGGCCGGACTGGAGACAGACGAAGGGAGTTCTCGGTAAGTATGAACTTATATGTTTTTTTACAGATACATGTATATTGGGATCGGTAGTCACTGTCCCGGGTGCAGAAACAGTTACTGCCGATCGCTTAACTCTTTCAGCACCCTGGACAGTGACTATTTACAGACGTCTCCTAGCAACGCTCCCGTCATTACGGGAGCCCCATTGACTTCCTCAGTCTGGCTGTAGACCTAGAAATACCTAGGTCCAGCCAGAATGAAGAAATGTCAAGTTAAAAAAGCAAGACGCATCCGCAGCACACATGACATGTGCATGACAGCTGCGGACTTCATTGCGGAACTTAGAATCTCCATTGAAGTCAATGGAGAAATTCCGCCATGAGTCCGCCACTGCTCCGCAACAGACAGAGCATGCTGCGGACACCAAATTCCGCTCCGCAGCCTATGCTCCGCAGCGGAATTGTACGCATCGTGTAAACGAACACTGCTAAATTAAAGTGAAAGTCAATGGAGAAACGGCTCCGCTGCGGATTAACGCTGCGGAGTGTCCGCAGCGGAATTTAAGTGGAATTCCGCCATGTGTGAACCCGCCCTAATACTGCCCCTATATACAAGAATATAACTACTATAATACTGCTCCTATATACAAGAATATAACTACTATAATACTGCCTCCTATATACAAGAATATAACTACTATAATACTGCCCCCTATGTACAAGAATATAACTACTATAATACTGCTCCTATATACAAGAATATAACTACTATAATAATGCCCCCTATATACAAGCATATAACTACTATAATACTGCTCCTATATACAAGAATATAACTACTATAATTCTGCTTCCTATATACAAGAATATAACTACTATAATACTGCCCCTATATACAAGAATATAACTACTATAATACTGCCCCTATATACAAAAATATAACTACTATCATACTGCCCCTATATACAAGAATATAACTACTATAATACTGCCCCTATATACAAGAATATAACTACTATAATACTGCCCCTATATACAAGAATATAACTACTGTAATACTACCCCCTATATACAAGAATATAACTACTATAATACTGCCCCTATATACAATAATATAACTACTATAATACTGCCCCTATATACAAGAATATAACTACTATAATACTGCCCCTATATACAGGAATATAACTACTATAATACTGCACCCCTATATACAAGAATATAACTACTATAATACTGCCCCTATATACAAGAATATAACTACTATAATACTGCTACTATATACAAGAATATATCTACTATAATACTGCCCCCTATATACAAGAATATAACTACTATAATACTGCCCCTATATACTAGAATATAACTACTATAATACTGCTCCTATATACAAGAATATAACTACTATAATACTGCTCCTATATTCAAGAATATAACTACTATAATACTGCCCCCTATATACAAGAATATAACTACTATAATACTGCCCCTATATACAAGAATATAACTACTATAATACTGCCCCTATATACAAGAATATAACTACTATAATACTGCTCCTATATACAAGAATATAACTACTATAATACTGCCTCCTATATACAAGAATATAACTACTATAATACTGCCCCCTATGTACAAGAATATAACTACTATAATACTGCTCCTATATACAAGAATATAACTACTATAATAATGCCCCCTATATACAAGCATATAACTACTATAATACTGCTCCTATATACAAGAATATAACTACTATAATACTGCCCCTATATACAAGAATATAACTACTATAATACTGCCCCTATATACAAAAATATAACTACTATCATACTGCCCCTATATACAAGAATATAACTACTATAATACTGCCCCTATATACAAGAATATAACTACTATAATACTGCCCCTATATACAAGAATATAACTACTGTAATACTACCCCCTATATACAAGAATATAACTACTATAATACTGCCCCTATATACAATAATATAACTACTATAATACTGCCCCTATATACAAGAATATAACTACTATAATACTGCCCCTATATACAGGAATATAACTACTATAATACTGCACCCCTATATACAAGAATATAACTACTATAATACTGCCACTATATACAAGAATATAACTACTATAATACTGCTACTATATACAAGAATATATCTACTATAATACTGCCCCCTATATACAAGAATATAACTACTATAATACTGCCCCTATATACTAGAATATAACTACTATAATACTGCTCCTATATACAAGAATATAACTACTATAATACTGCTCCTATATTCAAAAATATAACTACTATAATACTGCCCCCTATATACAAGAATATAACTACTATAATACTGCCCCTATATACAAGAATATAACTACTATAATACTGCCCCTATATACAAGAATATAACTACTATAATACTGCTCCTATATACAAGAATATAACTACTATAATACTGCCTCCTATATACAAGAATATAACTACTATAATACTGCCCCCTATGTACAAGAATATAACTACTATAATACTGCTCCTATATACAAGAATATAACTACTATAATAATGCCCCTATATACAAGCATATAACTACTATAATACTGCTCCTATATACAAGAATATAACTACTATAATTCTGCTTCCTATATACAAGAATATAACTACTATAATACTGCCCCTATATACAAGAATATAACTACTATAATACTGCCCCTATATACAAAAATATAACTACTATCATACTGCCCCTATATACAAGAATATAACTACTATAAGGGCGGGTTCACACATAGCGGAATTTCACTTAAATTCCGCTGCGGACACTCCGCAGCGTTAATCCGCAGCGGAGCCGTTTCTCCATTGACTTTCACTTTAATTTAGCAGTGTTCGTTTACACGATGCGTACAATTCCGCTGCGGAGCATAGGCTGCGGAGCGGAATTTGGTGTCCGCAGCATGCTCTGTCTGTTGCGGAGCAGTGGCGGACTGGTTGCGGACTCATGGCGGAATTTCTCCATTGACTTCAATGGAGAGTCAAAATTCCGCAATGAAGTCCGCAGATCTTATGTGTGCTGCGGAGCGTATTCGTTTTACTACCATGACATTTCTTCATTCTGGCTGGACCTATGTATTTCTAGGTCTACAGCCAGACTGAGGAAGTCAATGGGGCTCCCGTAATGACGGGAGCGTTGCTAGGAGACGTCTGTAAATAGTCACTGTCCAGGGTGCTGAAAGAGTTAAGCGATCGGCAGTAACTGTTTCTGCACCCGGGACAGTGACTACCGATCTCAATATACATGTATCTGTAAAAAAATAGATAAGTTCATACTTACCGAGAACTCCCTGCGTCTGTCTCCAGTCCGGCCTCCCAGGATGACGTTTCAGTCTAAGTGACGGCTGCAGCCAATCACAGGCCAAGCACAGGCTGCAGCGGTCACATGGACTGGCGCGTCATCCAGGGAGGTCGGGCTGGATGCCGAAAGAGGGACGCGTCACCAAGACAACGGCCGGTAAGTATGAAAATCGTTTACTTTCACTAGGGAAAGTGCTGTCCCTTCTCTCTATCCTGCACTGATAGGGAGAAGGGAAGCACTTTTCCCGCAGTCCGCAGCAGCTAGTCCGCATCAATGTACTGCACATTTTGTGCAGATCCGCTGCAGAATCTGCAACGCAGATTCTGTGCGGCATTGATGCGGACAGTTGCGGAGGAATTCCGCCATGTGTGGTCATGCCCTAATACTGCCTCCTATATACAAGAATATAACTATTATAATACTGCCCCTATATACAAGAATATAACTACTATAATACTGCCCCTATATACAATAATATAACTACTATAATACTGCCCCTATATACAAGAATATAACTACTATAATACTGCCCCTATATACAGGAATATAACTACTATAATACTGCACCCCTATATACAAGAATATAACTACTATAATACTGCTACTATATACAAGAATATATCTACTATAATACTGCCCCCTATATACAAGAATATAACTACTATCATACTGCCCCTATATACAAGAATATAACTACTATAATACTGCCCCTATATACAAGAATATAACTACTATAATACTGCCCCTATATACAAGAATATAACTACTGTAATACTACCCCCTATATACAAGAATATAACTACTATAATACTGCCCCTATATACAATAATATAACTACTATAGTACTGCCCCTATATACAAGAATATAACTACTATAATACTGCCCCTATATACAAGAATATAACTACTATAATACTGCACCCCTATATACAAGAATATAACTACTATAATACTGCCCCTATATACAAGAATATAACTACTATAATACTGCTACTATATACAAGAATATATCTACTATAATACTGCCCCCTATATACAAGAATATAACTACTATAATACTGCCCCTATATACTAGAATATAACTACTATAATACTGCTCCTATATACAAGAATATAACTACTATAATACTGCTCCTATATACAAGAATATAACTACTATAATACTGCCCCCTATATACAAGAATATAACTACTATAATACTGCTCCTATATACAAGAATATAACTACTATAATACTGCTCCTATATACAAGAATATAACTACTATAATACCGCCCCCTATATACAAGAATATAACTACTATAATACTGCTCCCTATATACAAGAATATAACTAATATAATACTGCCCCCTATATACAAGAATATAAATACTATAATACTGCCCCCTATATACAAGAATATAACTACTATAATACTGCCCCTATATACAAGAATATAACTACTATAATACTGCTCCTATATACAAGAATATAACTACTATAATACTGCCTCCTATATACAAGAATATAACTACTATAATACTGCCCCCTATATACAAGAATATAACTAATATAATACTGCCCCCTATATACAAGAATATAACTACTATAATACTGCCCCTATATACAAGAATATAACTACTATAATACTGCCTCCTATATACAAGAATATAACTACTATAATACTGCTCCTATATACAAGAATATAACTACTATAATACTGCCCCCTATATACAAGAATATAACTACTATAATACTGCTCCTATATACAAGAATATAACTACTATAATACTGCCCGCTATATACAAGAATATAACTACTATAATACTGCTCCTATATACAAGAATATAACTACTATAATACTGCCCCCTATATACAAGAATATAACTACTATAATACTGCCCCTATATACAAGAATATAACTACTATAATACTGCCCTCTATATACAAGAATATAACTACTATAATACTGCTCCTATGTACAAGAATATAACTACTATAATACTGCATCTATATACAAGAATATAACTACTATAATACTGCTACTATATACAAGAATATATCTACTATAATACTGCCCCCTATATACAAGAATATAACTATTATAATACTGCCCCCTATATACAAGAATATAACTACTATAATACTGCCCCCTATATACAAGAATATAACTAATATAATACTGCTTCATGGGATTACTGTGATGGAGTTCTTATGACTTGGTGTGCCCTGTATTTCTTGTGTTGTCTGGAGTCTTCGTGGGATGGTTTCTATAAGTGGATACGGGTGCTGTACTGGTGTCATATTATTTATGGACTGTTCCTTCCAGACATTGAAGAAAATCAATGAATACAGACAACGCTCTGTGTATAGAACATTGTGATACCTACAAAGATGACCCCTGAACGTCAAGTCCAAGAGTGTTATGTGTCGGCTGCCAAGAGACAAGTGCTATTTGCCTGTGTAGACAGAAGAGAGCTTGGTTGGTTTCCATTCTGCCCACCAGTGCCCGCCGCGAGGCCGCGTCCCTTGTTTGATTCGCAACCTGGACATGATCTCCGGTCAATGTGAACGTAGTTGAAAGTCAGGCATTGAAAATAACAGAGTCTTTATTCACTCCACGTTTGAAGTCGGGGTGACATCACTCTGCTCCACACGTCTTCAGGACTCGTTTCCTCCGCATTAATGTTCTTTCTCTTCTTCATCCAAAGAATCTTTTTCTTCTTACATTTTCTTTTGATCCTTAAAAATAAGAAAGAAAAAAAAAGTAATAAGGGGGAAAAAGTTCCGCTCCACAGATTTGCAATACCAGCGAGGAATCAATCCGTCCATTGTTACACGTCCGTCACTTAATCATCCACCGTCTTCCAATCTACCTTCCAATTGTTGAGGTATAAATTAATAGGCAGCCGGCAAAGATGAAACCGAAATAAAAATGATGTCTGCAAGAATAGGACTGCGCTTCCTTCCCATTGTTCCGGATCAGTCTTGGAGGGTTACTCAATGACCCGTGTCTTGCCGACATTTGTTCCTTTGGATTACTGTTCTAATCCAGTTCACTATCAACATCAATCAGGCCTGGCGAGTCCTGCTCCCTGTTCTACCGGTACAAGACGTAGCAGAGCCGAATGTGTCATTTTATTTCCTAAAGGCACATACTGTGCAAAAATAGAGAATCCCATTCAGATTCTGTATTGGTCATTCTTGCTGGTGACGGTCTAGAAGCATTGGGCCAAATATAGGATTTTTCTTCCAACGATCGGCTCTCGTATTTTTCAATGGTACCATTATGGGGTATATGTAACTCATTGATGAACTTTTATAATTTTTTTAGAGGGTACATTAAATGTAATCACAGCTTCCCTGCCATTGTATTTGTTTTTTTGCGTAGTTTGCCGTGCAGTATAAAGAACAATTTAACTTTACTATAAGGGTCGCTATGAATGTGAAAATACCAAATATGTATATATATTTTTTAATTTTCAAAGTTTTTGCACTAGAAGTGTATTTTTAATGTGAAAGAAATTGATTTTTTTTATTTTTTTACTTGAAAGCTTTTTTTTTTTTTAACTTTAAGGATTTTTATTTTTTTTAAGTCCCACTATGGGACATGAACGTGTGATCGTCTGACCACTTTGATAATACACTGAAATAATTCTGTATTATTGAGTGTCAGTATTGGATTGTATACCTTCCAACTTTCAAGTATCGCAAAGAGGGACAGCCTGTTAAGCCACACCTCTAACCCCGCCCAATCCCCGCCCATACACACTCGGTTATGCCCACATCGCATCATGTTCCCATAGTGCCTCTCCACAGTATAATGCCCCCATAGAACCTCCAACACAATATAATACCCCTATAGCTGCCTCCACACAGTATAACTCCCCCATAGCTGCCCCATACAGTATAATGCCCACACAGATGCCCCCATAAATTATAATGTTTAGACAGATGACCCTATACAGTAAAATTCCCACATCATTTCCCCATACAATATAATAACCTATATCTGCCCCCATACAGCATAATACCCCATAGCTGCTCCTATACAGTTTAATGCTCTATAGCTGCCAAATACAGTATGATGCCCTATAGCTGCCCCATACAGTATAATGCCCCCAAGGCTGCCCCCATACAATATAATGCCCCCTTAGCTGCCCCATACAGTATATTGCCCCCTTAGCTGCCACCAGACAGTATAATGCCCCATAGTGCTTAATAAAAAAAATACTTACCTAGCCCCATTCCCACAACGAGTGGAGGGGAACCCTCTGCTCCTTAAGGACGCAGATAAAGTTGGCACCGGGACAGACCACCGGCCGCTCGTAACAGCGAGACACCAACCGGAATTTGGAAATTTCCCCCTGAATCCGGGATGGAAGGAAGGCATGTTATATTATTGACTGTCAGTGTTTTATTGTATTATTAGGGCTGTTGAATTGCGCTGTGGACAGTCCGCAGTGGAATTCTGCAGCAGCCGTTTTTTACATTTCTTTCTATACATTTTTAGGAAAGTTAGTTCAGACGTTGCGGAAAATAACTGTGCGGAAATCAGGCTGCGGTGCAGAATTTTCCCTCCACAGCAGCTCATGACGTTGCGGAGAAGAAGCGGAATTTCACTGCGGATTTTATCCTTGCAATGCAAAAACTGAAATCTGTGGCAAGTCCGCTGTGATATCCGCAACATCTGAATTACCTGTCAAATATGCAAATGTTGCTGCAGATTCGTTGCGTAATTGCCCCAAATCTGCACCAACATTTGCAGCGGAAAAATTCCACCACGTCTGAACATGACCTTAGTCATCAGTGTTTTATTGTATTATTGCCTGTCAGTGCCGATTATGGCATGCCCAGACGTTGCGTATTTCTTACGCAACTGTCCGCATCAATGCCGCACATAATCTGCGTTGCAGATTCTGTTGCGGCTCTGCCCAAAATGTGCAGTAAATTGATGCGGACTGGCCGTTGCGTATTGAGGTGAAAGTGCTTCCCTTCTCTCTATCAGTGCAGGATAGAGAGAAGGGACAGCCCTTTCCCTAGTGAAAGTAAAAGAATTTCATACTTACCGGCCGTTGTCTTGGTGACGCGTCCCTCTTTCTCCATCCAGCCCGACCTCCCTGGATGACGCGGCAGTCCATGTGACCGCTGCAGCCTGTGATTGGCCTGTGATTGGCTGCAGCCTGTGATTGGCCTGTGATTGGCTGCAGCCTGTGATTGGCCTGTGATTGGCTGCAGCCTGTGATTGGCCTGTGATTGGCTGCAGCCGTCACTTAGACTGAAACGTCATCCTGGGAAGCCGGACTGGAGGAAGAAGCAGGGTGTTATCGGTAAGTATGAACTTCTATTTTTTTGACAGGTTGCTGTATATTGGGATCGGTAGTCACTGTCCAGGGTGCAGAAACAGTTACTGCCCATCGCTTAACTCTTTCAGCACCCTGGACAGTGACTATTTACTGACGTCTCCTAGCAACGCTCCCGTAATTATGGTAGCCCCATTGACTTCCTCAGTCTGGCTGTAGACCTAGAAATACAGTGAAGGAAATAAGTATTTGATCCCTTGCTGATTTTGTAAGTTTGCCCACTGTCAAAGACATGAACAGTCTAGAATTTTTAGGCTAGGTTAATTTTACCAGTGAGAGATAGATTAAATATAAAAAAATAAAAAAATAAAATCACATAGTCAAAATGATATATATTTATTTGCATTGTGCACAGAGAAATCAGTATTTGACCCCCGACCAACCATTAAGAGTTCAGCCTCCTCCAGACCAGTTACTGCTCCAAATCAACTTGGTGTCTGCATTATAGACAGCTCTTACATGGTCACCTGTATAAAAGACTCCTGTCCACAGACTCAATGATCAGTCTGACTCTAACCTCTACAACATAGGCAAGACCAAAGAGCTTTCTAAGGATGTCAGGGACAAGATCATAGACCTGCACAAGGCTGGAATGGCTACAAAACCATAAGTAAGACGCTGGCTGAGAAGGAGACAACTGTTGGTGCAATAGTAAGAAAATGGAAGACATACAAAATGACTGTCAATCAACATCGATCTGGGGCTCCATGCAAAATCTCACCTCGTGGGGTATCCTTGATCCTGAGGAAGGTGAGAGCTCAGCCGAAAACTACACGGGGGGAACTTGTTAATGATCTCAAGGCAGCTGGGACCACAGTCACCAAGAAAACCATTGGTAACACATTACGCCGTAATGGATTACAATCCTGCAGTGCCCGCAAGGTCCCCCTGCTCAAGAAGGCACATGTACAGGCCCGTCTGAACATTGCAAATGAACATCTGGGTGATTCTGAGAGTGATTGGGAGAAGGTGCTGTGGTCAGATGAGACTAAAATTGAGCTCTTTGGCATTAACTCAACTCGCCGTGTTTGGAGGAAGAGAAATGCTGCCTATGACCCAAAGAACACCGTCCCCACTGTCAAGCATGGAGGTGGAAATATTATGTTTTGGGGGTGTTTCTCTGCTAAGAGCACAGGACTACTTCACCGCATCAATGGGAGAATGGATGGACCGTCAAATCCTGAGTGACAACCTCCTTCCCTCCACCAGGACATTCAAAATGGCTCGTGGCTGGGTCTTCCAGCACGACAATGACCCGAAACATACAGCCAAGGCAACAAAGGAGTGGCTCAAAAAGAAGCACATTAAGGTCATGGAGTGGGCCAAAATTCCATCTAACATGTGTGCAAACCTCATCATCAACTACAAAAAACGTCTGACTGCTGTGCTTGCCAACAAGGGTTTTGCCACCAAGTATTAAGTCTTGTTTGCCAAAGGGATCAAATACTTATTTCTCTGTGCACAATGCAAATAAATATATAGAATTTTGACAATGTGATTTTCTGTTTGTTTTTTTTTTATATAATCTATCTCTCTCTGGTAAAATTAACCTAGCCTAAAAATTCTAGACTCTTCATGTCTTTGACAGTGGGCAAACTTACAAAATCAGCAAGGGATCAAATACTTATTTCCTTCACTGTACATATGTCCAGCCAGAATGAAGAATTATCATGTTAGTAAAACCAATACGCTCCGCAGCACACATAACATGTGCATGACATCTGCGGACTTCATTGCAGAATTTTGAATCTCCATTGAAGTCAATAGAGAAATTCCGCAATGAATCCGCAACCAGTCCGCCACACGTCCGCAACAACCATTGTATGCTGCGGACACCAAATTCCGCACTGCAGCCCATGCTCCGCAGCGGAATTGTCCGCAACGTGTAAACGAACACAACTAAAAAGCTGTGGAAGGCAATGGAGAAACGTGTACGCTGCGGATTTCCGCTGCGGACTGTCCGTAGCGGAATTCCAGAGCAATTCCGCTACGTGTGGTCATGCCCTTAGGCTCTGCCAGGTCCAAATAAGCAAATACACATGGCAGACACGGAAACCTTTATTAGACCCCAAGCTGCCATGACTGCACATTGGCACCCTGTGATTGCTTCGCGGGTGCGCCGAGGGGGTAACAGAGGAAGCCCCCTTCCTCTGTCTAAGCGCATAGATGCGATGGTCATTATTGACCACGTCATCTTAGGGGTTAAACCTTCAGTTTCGAAGTTAACTTTTATCCTGCACATTGCAGCAGGGTGTGGGCTATATGTTTCATCAGACAGCCACTGCTAATGCTGCAGACTTAGCTCCTGAGCCCGTGCCATCCCTGCGCTGTTGTTACGTAACTTTGCATTTAGGACCATCCGCCAGCTCCGTAAATGTACAGCGCAGGGTGTTAATCTGGCACATAGTCCAGGAGTTCTGATAGTTCCAGATATTCTGTTATCTCGCCAGAGGCAGATTTTATGGTAACATTTTATTTTGGGTCATCTGTTTGGAGGGTCTTTATATTTACAGGTAAATATAATAATGTTGGATTAAAGGAATTTTACTGTAATTATTATTGGTTTTCCTCAACCGCTTCGAAATTCAAGATTTTAACCAATCAAAAACTTTTTCAATTGGCTGAAGGTGACGAAGACCATCTCTCAGCCATTCTGTCAGGTTAGAATACAGTTTCATTGCGGGAGTGAGTGATGACCTCACAACCCCGATCACCATAGTGATCGGCCTCCCACCCTTCAGAAGGGTCATTATTTGGCATGGAGATCTCAGTATGTTTCAGCTGATGTTGCTGCCTCGGGAGTGAATCAGACTTTATTATGCAGGGACATTCAAAGTGGAGAGGGAGCCCCATACAGAAGCAAATAGAGGATTTTTAATGGGCGGTTTCCAAGTGCCATCGTGCCCACATTGGAGACAGAAAGATGGCCCTGATTATACAGAATTTGCCAACTTTCTACAATAATGGCATCATCCACTTACATGGGTTGATTTCAGGGTTAGTGATAATACTCAGGTCATACCTCTGGTCGTCCGAGTGTTTAATACCGAATACCTTTGGTGGTCTAAAGTGAATTTGGGGTTACTATTAATATACCGTATACATGGTGGTGTATATATATTTGAGTTAATATCTAATTAACTGGGTGCATAAGTTGTGAACACTAAACTATATATTGTGATTAGATTATTTTATTATATTAGTATATAGTTTAGGATGGAGTTAGGCTTCGTTCACATCTGCGTCGGGGCTCCGTTCATGGGGTCCGTCGGACCTTTCCGTCAGGGGAACCCATGAACGGAATCCAAACTGAAACAAACGGAAACCATGGGTTTCCAGTTTCATCACCATTGATTCAATGGTGACGGATCCGGTGCAAATGGTTTCCGTTTGTCACCGTTGTGTAAGGGTTCCATCGTTATGACAGAAACAATAGCGTAGTGACTGCGCTATTCATTCCGTCAAAACTACGTAACCCCTAAACAAAGCGGACAAACGGAAACCATTTGCACCGGATCCGTACCCATTGACTATGGTTTCCGTTTGTTTTAGTTTGGATTCCGTTTATGGGTTTCCCTGATAGAAAGCTCAGATGGAACCAATGAACGGAGTCCTGACGCAGATGTGAACGAAGCCTTAGTGGTGCTCTCGGCAGGAAAGTGCACCTATAATCTAATTGTATTTAATAAATGGATGTAGAATGCTTATAAAGTTAAAGTCTGAATTAATTCAGAGGTCTGGTCAGGGGGTTGAATTATTTTTGTCCTCTGGTTTGGTGTCTATGCTGGTGATATGGGTGCCATGTGTGAGGAAGAGGTGGCGTGCCGCGGCGGTGGAAGAACTTGGAGCCGACAGGACCCAAGAGCAGCAGCCGGAACTGTAACTTGGTGAGTGACTAAATTGCTAGAATGCAATGACTTATTTTTATCTTATTCACACCTACTGTCTTCCCCTTGGCCTCCCACAGAGCCCCTGCCCACCTGTCTTTCCCCCCTGCCCCTCCACAGAGCCCGTCAGGGTATGCATTCCCCCTCGTCCCACTCCTGCCCCTGCCTCTCAGGGTATGCATGCCCCCACGTTGCGGTTTTCCTCCGCAACAGTCAGCATCAATGCCGCACAGAATCTGCGTTGCAGATTCTGCGGCGGATCTGGCCAAAATGTGCAGTAAATTGATGCGGACTAGCTGCTGCGGACTGCGGTAAAAGTGCTTCCCTTCTCCCTATCAGTGCAGGATAGAGAGAAGGGACAGCACTTTCCCTAGTGAAAGTAAACGAATTTCATACTTACCGGCCGTTGTCTTGGTGACGCGTCCCTCTTTCGGCATCCAGCCCGACCTCCCTGGATGACGCGGCAGTCCATGTGACCGCTGCAGCCTGTGATTGGCTGCAGCCGTCACTTAGACTGAAACGTCATCCTGGGAAGCCGGACTGGAGACAGAAGCAGGGAGTTCTCGGTAAGTATGAACTTCTATTTTTTTGACAGGTTGCTGTATATTGGGATCGGTAGTCACTGTCCAGGGTGCCGAAACAGTTACTGCCGATCGCTTAACTCTTTCAGCACCCTGGACAGTGACTATTTACTGACGTCTCCTAGCAACGCTCCCGTAATTCCGGGAGCCCCATTTACTTCCTCAGTCTGGCTGTAGACCTAGAAATACATAGGTCCAGCCAGAATGAAGAAATGTCATGTCAAAAAAGCAAGACGCATCCGCAGCACACATAACATGTGCATGACAGCTGCGGACTTCATTGCGGAACTTAGAATCTCCATTGAAGTCAATGGAGAAATTCCGCAATGAGTCCGCAACCAGTCCGCCACTGCTCCGCAACAGACAGAGCATGCTGCGGACACCAAATTCCGCTCCGCAGCCTATGCTCCGCAGCGGAATTTTACGCATCGTCTAAACGAACACTGCTAAATAAAAGTGGAAGTCAATGGACAAACGGCTCCGCTGCGGATTAACGCTACGGAGTGTCCGCTGCGGAATTGAAGAGGAATTCCGCCACGTGTGGCTTTGCCCTTAGCCATCTCTCTTCCCCCATAGAGCCCTGCCACCTAGTTTCTTCACCTTGTGCCCTGACAGAGAACCTGCCCACCTACTATCTCTACCCTGCCCCTCCATACAGCCAATGGCAGTTTGCGTCTCACCCCTGCACCTGTACCACCACTTTCCGTTGTCAGAATTTTCTGATGGCTGCCCTGCCACATGGTATTTATTTAGTGGCAAATAGTGCCTGGCGAGTGCCATACTTTCCCAACACACAGCCATATTATGCCCACATGGTGCCAATGTCCAGAGGGTGCCATACCTTAACAGCATCCAGCCGTATATTGCCCACACAATGCCTTATTGTGCCTATATTGTGCCTTACTGTGCCTATAGTACTCATCTTCACCCAATAGTGCCCACATACAACCAAACAGTACCCACATTGTGCCAAACAGTGCCCAAAGTGCCATACTTTGCCCACACCATGCAGTGAGCATATAGTGCCATATTGTGCCCAGATAGTATACTTTTCCCAGATTAATAGGATCAATAGTATTTTATAATGCCAATTTAGTGTATACATCCCCCATCCCATCACAAAACTCCTACCTCCTCGGGACCATGAAGGACTCCGGGGGGGTGGAACACCGGGACAGTGTCCTAAATCCAAGCCTGTTCTGCGGGATCAGGGACGCTTGGGAGGCAGGGAAGAGATACGGGTATGGTAGATTTCTCAATTGTCTGCAGTAAATTCTCCATTGACAAAAGGAAATAGGAGACGGCGACTTATTCCGTCATTTCAGAACTTTACTTTCAGAAGAAATGGGATATAATATAATCTCGTGCTCTATACGGGTTTCCTTGACTACGATTGTTCCACACAAAATTCTGACCTTTTGCTATAGAGCATTTTAAGATATAACTGCTGAGCTGACACTTGTACAAGTCCCAGGTGTGACATTATTCCAGGTACTGCTTTTAAGAGAGTAAAACGTGTATATAGGACAGATTTCCCGCACTCTTCGGGATCGTTTTAGATACAATGGCCATGAAAATGAAGCCTACAGCACGTGACATGGAAAAACGGGAAAAGGTGCGTAAAAGTCGGAAATTATCAGTCATTTTTTTTCATTGATTTATTGATTATATTATATATTAGTCCTCTGAAATTGGAAAAGAAAACTTTAACTAACCCGAGCAAAGGGATTCTGCGCTTTGTAGACACGGACTCCACAGAAGTGGCTGTAAGACGCACGTTCACACACTGCTTTTTGCCTTTTTTTTTTAATGCATTTTTAAGCTGGATTTTTTTTTTTAAGCTGCTTTTATTTGCGTTTTTCATGGTGTTTTTAAGGCCGGGTTTCCATGTAGTGTAAACGCTGCAGAATTTCCGCAACGGAATTGTGTGCGGAAATTCCGCAGCATTTACAGTATCAGCAAAGTGTATGAGATTCAGAAAATCTCCGGCCCACGCTGCGGAAAAGAAACGCAGCGTAAACGTTAATAAATTGTCCTGCGGTTCGGAATTTAATTCCATGTCAATTTATGCTGCGTTTTTGTTGATTTTCCGTTGCGGGTTTTCCCCCATTGAATTCAATGTGGATGCAAAACCCGCAACAGAAAGCCAAGCGTTGCGTGTTTTGCTGCGTAATCGTAAAAATTGCAATTCCGGAAAACAACATACTTACCCAGAACGCACTGCTTCTTCCTACAATCCAGCATCCTGACATGACGTTTTCATCCCATGTGACAGCTTCAGCCAATCACAGTCTGCAACGTCATCATAGGAGGCCGGACTACGCACAGAGAAGAGGGTAAGTATGAATGTTTGGTTTTTTTCAGCGCTACTTTCCGCAGCAGAAATTCCGTCCCAAATAATCTCACCACGAAGTGATGTGCGTTCCAGGTCAAATACGCTGCACAGTTTTTACGCAGCGTATCCGACCCGCGGGAACCCGTCCTTACCCTTTTTTTATGCATTTTTTTTAGTGCGGCCAGATAATAGATTAAAATCTAAAGTGAAATATAAAACGCTCTACATACAACTACAATTTAGTTTGTGCGATTTTTGTTGTTTTTTTTTTGATGCTCGATGGTGTTTTTCCAAAAACACAGCATTCTCTGCGGTGTTTTTTTTCTTTTTGCCTTTTTTACCTATAGGCTTCTCTAAAGAACTTCAAAAACGCCACAGAAAAGCGTGTAAATAATTGACACTTTGGCTGGATTCACACACAGAGTTTTTGTGTGTCTTTCATGCCGTTTTAATCTCCGTTTTTCTTATGCTTTTTTTTTTATGTGGCCAGATGTCGCATTAAAGTCTATAGTAGAATATGAAATTCTCTACATACAAGTGCGTTTTTGAGGCAATTTTATGATCAGTGTCGTTTTTTTGCAAACGCAGCTCGTTCTGGGTAAGACAATGTTCCAGGCGTTTTTCCCATAGGCTTCTCGATAGGACTTTAAAAACGGCAAAAATCATGTACAAAATGACGCTAACGCCACCAAAAACGCTACTGAAAACACATTAAAAAAATGCAGGTTATATTTTAATAATATTAGTATTTTTGGAAGCTTTTTCTGATGCAGTTAAAATTGCCGGAAAAATTCTGTGTGCCCTTACTGGGCACTTTTTTTTTTTTATAAATTTTTTAAATAATCTTTAACTTTATTTTAATTTTTTTAATTTTTTTAGACCCACTTGTGGTCTTTATTATGCTTTGATATACTCAGTATACCAAAGAATTATTACCTGTCAGTGTAAAATTATCAGGCAGTGTAAAAAACTTCCGAAAACGCCTCCCTTTCCTCGGGCGTTTACGTCTCTGACCTCCCATTGACAATGGGAGATAGAGAAAGCGGCAAACTGCGTGCAGGCACATAAAAAACTGCCTCAAAATTCCAGCCTGCAAAAAACTCAGTGTGAACATACCCTAAAACTGACAGGCAGTCTATTAGATCATGTCTAAGTTATTAACTTAGATGTGATTGATATTGTGTGGAGACGGTGTATCAGAGACAGGCAGGACCCTCTCTCACCCAGGCCGTCAGTTCAGCTCAACTGACGGAATTGACTGAGACAGAATGATACAACTTCTATATATACAGGATACATAGAAGCTGTATCCTAAAAAGTAAAAAAAAAGTTGGTTAAAAACACAAAATACATTCATTTAATAAACCAAAAAGTTGAAGAAGAGTCAAGACATTAAAAAAATTAATTAAGCACCAAGAAGTTAAAGAAGACATGGACAATGATATAACACAAAGTGCCCGCACCAATAGTCTAGTACTTCATGTTTTTTAAAGCAGTGCCTTTTGTTCCTTTAAAGTTACACTTTTTTCAGTTAGGAGGGTCAAGCACCTTGAGAAGTGATAAAGACGATCCTCAAGAATCCTCGTCTTTTTGAGAATCGCAGCCAACAAGTCTAATCAGCCAAGATAGGGGGCTGTCAGCGAGGTGGAAAGTGATTGGCTTTAGGCCTAATTCACACGAGCGTGTTCGGTCCGTGATATACGGTCCGTGTGTCGGCCGCATTTCCCGGACCGAACACAGTGCAGGGAGCCGGGCTCCTAACATCATAGTTATGTACGATACTAGGAGTCCCTGCCTCTCCGTGGAACTACTGTCCCGTACTGAAAACATGATTACAGTACGGGACAGTAGTTCCACGGAGAGGCAGGGACTCCTAGCATCGTACATAACTATGATGCTAGGAGCCCGGCTCCCTGCAGTGTGTTCGGTTCGGGAAATGCGGCCGACACACGGACCGTATATCACGGATCGAACACGCTTGTGTGAATTAGGCCTTACTGTTAAAGAGAGCGTACACTTTCTCTGCTTGCTCTTGCTGTGGCACTGTCCATATCTGATTGGACAGTGTCGCAGCCATAGTAACACACCCCCCTTGCCAGTACACTCCCCGTTGACTAATTTGGGGGTTATTTAAATATCGGGCGCCAAATATAACGGCACTGATATCTAAATAACGGAGGGAGGTATAATTTTTTTTTAAAGTGCCCCAGGGTTTGTGCAGCCCTCCCCATTACATGCTGCACTCAGCTGCACATGTTTGGGGAGGTGAAAGGTTCTCTTTGAGGAGGTTGTACAAGATTTAGAAAAACATGACTGCTTTCTTCCAAAAACAGCACCACAGCTGTCTACAGGTTGTATGTGGTATTGCACCTCAGCTCTATTCACTTCAATGGACTTCGCTGCAATACTAGACACAACCCGTTTACTCTAGATAATTTCTCCAATATTACAGAAGATCCTGTGCACCAACGACCATTTATAAACTATTGCGAAGGGTCGTATACGATAACAGGGAAAGCGCGGAGGGAATACATTTTCTGTGATGAAGAATATTATGTTTCTGCGTATCATCTAACCTCTGTTTCTCTCTGCCTCCCATTGTTTGGCTTTCCATCCTGTAACTGTCACATTTATATTCCCTAGAAATCTAATTGCGAAAGATGAAATACAATTTTTATTGATACCCGTAAACTTTTAATACTCCAGATACGCCGTGCATAACCATTTTTACCTTTTTTTCCCCTGATTTGGAAGCAGATTTTTCTTCTTTTTTTATAACCCCCGAATAATAGGACATGAAGAGACAACGGGAGTTTGTACCCCCCGATGGCGCAGGGATGGAATGGAGCACCGGGAGATTGATTGGTGTGACTTGCTACAGGGAGCAGAATGCTCCGCTATGATCTGAGCTTGGAGGAATCACACAAGGTAATCAGCACATCCTAGGAGGATCGTACCATTTAAAGTGAAATAATAAAAGATTAATAGAGAAGAGACTGAAATGAAAGCAATAAAAATGACAGATTGATATATACGAGTCAACGTCTTTATGATTAGGATGGCGTGTAATTGGAACGAGCATATTCCATCCCACGGTTGGCCGGGTCTCACTTTCATCATCCCCTGTTGGGTAGAACACAAGCACTCTCATTTGACAAACTAAAACAGTAGTTTTTAAGTTAATATTTTATGAAATGTCTCCATTTATGCTGCCATAATGCAGAAGTCTCCGAGGATAGAGCTAAATTGAGAACTCCATCTACATGATTCTTACTGGTCTTCAATACCCAACGTGAAAAAAAATAAATCCATTACGCTTCGTCTAAAAGCGACAAAATCATTTCTTCCTACTGAACGGCGCGGCTTGTATCTCGGGAGAGTGGGCTGTAGGTTTTTATTAACGGCTCAGAATTCTGCCCATAACATATTTATTCATGAATACAATCAGCCGATGTGTGGAAATATGGATTTAGGAGAAATTAAAAAGATCAAAATGTTTCTTCATGGTCTCAACTTTTTGAAAAATGGAGTCCGGAGATGGTCACTATTGGTTGGTTTCAGCTCTTCTGCACACAGTAAATTCGGGGAGAATTGACTTGACTACAATGAAATAAAAGGCTACTGTACATAAGAAACATAATAGCATGAGAGGATGAATGTACCACAAGCCGCTATGTCACCACTGTAGGACTGACCAATAATAAGCAGCCCATGATTATACTATTGATCACCAGGGACTGAGATGGTGACTATCTGACAGACCACTAGGAAGGCAGCTCTGACTTTACCACTGATGACAATATACAGTATGCTAGAGTATATATACCACTGGTCACTAGACATTGAGATGGTGACTGTCTGACTAATAGGAAAAAGACTCTGACTGACCACTATGAAACATGCATTGAATGTACTATAGACCACCTGGCACAACAATAGTAACTATCTGACTGACTATTAGGAATTAAGCTCTGACTGTATCAATGATGACTAAATGTAGGATGCTATAGGTACCACTTACTACCAGGACCTGGGATTGTTACGGTTAGACTGTCTATTGGGAAATAGGTTCTGACTGTATCAATAGTGATTAAATACTGGTACCACTCGCCACCAGGACCTGGGATGGTGACTATTTGACTGACTACTACAAAACAGGTTCTGACAGTATCAATGGTGACGAAATGCATCATGCTATAGGTACCACTGACAAATAGTACCTAGTATGGTGATTATCAGACTGACTACTAAGCAAATGGAAACAATTGACTTACTGACCACCCGGCACAGGGATGACTACTGACTACTAGGAAATAGGCTCTGACTGTACTATTAATGACTAGACACCAGATGTTGCACTAGCCATCAGGCATTGGTGTGGTGACTGTATGACCGACCATCAGGAAATAAACTCTGACTGTATTATTAACAACTGACCCTTATAAACAAGCTGCACCATAGACCACCAATCATTACAATGGTGATGTCAGGATTCAAACCCAGAAACTCCTGGGTCAAAGACAGTAGCTCTTCTCATGAGCTACTAGTGCTGATGGACAGAGTCAATGCTCAATCTGTTGTCTAGGTTGTTTTGATTTTTGCCTCTTGATATTCCTTGTTATAAGTACCTAATCAGTCTCCCCCTTTCCTATATAAGCCTGTTCATTGTGTTTCCTCCTTAGCAGACTATTCAGCTTCACATCTGTAGTCTAGTTCATTACTGCCTTACTCTACAAACAACTGCTGCTTATTTGTGTACTGAACTTGGATCATTGTTTGACCACGTCTTTTCCTTCCTCTGCCAACTGTGGCCGCTTTTCTGTGTATCGAACTTGGATTGTTTCCTGACCACATCTCTGCCTTACTCTACCAACTGTCGCTGCTTATCTGCATACAGAACCTGGATTGTCTGCTGACGACGTCTCTGCCATATGCTACAAACCGTTGACGCTTATCTGTGTACCGAACCTGGACTGTTACTTGACTACTCTAACCACTAAGCAATAGGCAGTAACTGACTTACCGACCACTAGGCATGGGGATGGGGACTGACTGACTATTAGAAAACAGGTTGTGACTGTATCTGTAACGTCAATTGCCGCGGACAGTCGTCCTGACTTACCCACTGACGGCCGCGATTATGGACGAGAGAGTTCACGGCGGCATCTCCCTCCTGGGAGACGCCAGCACTCACTTCCTGTCCGGACACTGTCTTCCGCAGGGTGCACGCGGCCGTGCGTGCTCGGCCTTAAAGGGCCAGTACGCGCACATTTGCAGAATAGCTGCAAAAATGCCTCTGGACTATAAAAGGAGCTTTGCCTGATCATTCATTGCATGAGCGTTGTTGTGTTACCTTAAGTTTGTCCTTGCAAATGGTCTCCTAGTGTTTTCCAGTTCCCAGTGTTTCCCGTTCTTGCGGCCTGTACCCTGTATCCCGTGCTACCGTGCCTCTGTGCCTTCAAAAGTTGGAGTCGTGTTGTGCCCTCCGCTGCATCTACCGTGTTGCACCACGCCAGGTGTCTGTCTACTGTCGGAGTCTCATCTTAGCCTGAATCCACCGCTACTGTCTATATTTCCTCAGGTAACCTTTCAGAACTATAGACATTGCATTATACCTGTTTGGCCAGCTGCTATACCGCTACGCGGTACAGCCCAGTGGGTCCACACCCCACATCGTGACAGTATCATTGACGACTAGAAACTGAAAGCTATATGTACCACTGAATACTATGTGCATAAGTTTCTTGCATTACTGCATTGGCTCTTACCTGTTGGGGCAATCACTATATGACTACTTTTTCTATGTGGCTGATCCTTTTGTTTATAAGGTCTTCTATATAGCTCCTTTATACACTTCTTGTGGATGCAGCTCATTGTGTTGCTCCTTTGTTTTTGTACCAGACATAATGTGTCCTTTGTTGTCCATTGAGTTTCACTTTAGACTCTTCCTAAATGGTTTGGTGGTTTTCTAGGTGTTATCCAGGTCCAGAATGTTCCTCTTGGAAAGCAGTAATTTTCTCCTTGTTACTCTTCCATGAATCCCACATCTGTCTTTTTTTAAGCCATATTCATGCAGCCGTGTTCGGTCCGTGAGATACGGACCCTATGTTGGCTGCATTTCCCGGACCGAACACAGCTCAGTGAGCCGGACTCCTAGCACCATAATCATGTATGATGCTAGGTGTCCCTGCCTCCCTGCGAGAATACTGTCCCATACTGTAATCATGTATTCAATACGGCGTGGTAGTCCCGTGGGGAGGCAGTGACTCAAAGTGTCATGGATGACTATGATGCTGGAGTATGGTTCCCTGAACTGTGTTCGGTCTAGGGAAATGCGTCCGGCAAACGGTACAGATCTTGCAGACTGAACACATTAACCACAATTGAGGCTGGTGAAGCTTCAGGTTCTTTGGATATTTTTCTGGGATGTTCTTGGCGTGATTTTGATGGGACATCCACTCCTGTATAGTATCTCCACTGTTCTTCATCTGGAGATAATGCATATCACTGTGGTTTGATGGGGTCGCAGAGCCTTAGAAATGGCTTTATAAACAATCTGGAACCAATATATTTCTGTGATGTCGCTTGCTCCCGATTCCTTGTGTGATACCCAGAGAAAAAACTATACAGGTGACTCCCCATTTCTTATGAGTTACTTTAGGATCTTGGCACTCCATTGGCCCCGGGACTTCAGTGCGTGTTGGTAGTCCGGAACGTGGAATGGACGCACGGAGAAAATAGTGGGAGCAAGGGTTACTGGTGACAACTGGGCAATAGGATCAAGGGAAAGCCAAATAATGCAATGCCGAGGATAATTCAGGAATTATGGCCTAAACAGGTCGGGGTCAAAAAATGAAGTCAGTCAGAAACCAGACTAGGTGCAGAGGGACAGAAGTAGTAGCACAGTCAAAAGACAATCCTATCAAACTCTTAGGCAAAGTTTGGACTTTCCACAGTTCATGTGAACTTAGATCACTATAGAACCGGTATTCGGCCATAGTACGGATGCTAAAATATTGCCGCAAAACAGACGTCTGAATGCTGCCTTAGTATTATATTCATCATGGTGTTTTATAATCTAATATCCAATTATGTTTGGTCAGTGGTCCCACTGGGCTGTACCACCGTAGCGGGCTAGCAGCTGGCCAAACAGAGTACCAAGTCAATGTCTATAGTCCGAGTAAGGGTACCTGTGGTAGTTCAGACAGTAGTAACGGTTAGGCTCAGATGGGACCTTGGCAGCAGACACCAGGCGTGATGCAGCATGACTCCAACTCTCTAAGGCACAGGAATAAGGAAGCACGGGATACAGAATACAGGTAGCAGGAACGGGAACACTGGGAACTAGAAAACACTAAAGGACTGACACGGATAAACACAACAATGCTCAGACAATGAAGGAATGAAGGAAGGGGCAGGGCCCTTCTTATAGTCCAGGGTGAGTATGGGCTAATTACAGATTTTCTTCATGTGCGTGCGAAGGCCCTTTAAGGCCTGGCACGAGCATGCGCACGCACCCTACGGGACACAGCAGAACGAAGTGGAAGTGAGTGCTGGCGTCTCCTGAGGAGGAGATGCGGCACAGCGCTCACAGATCCATGGCCGTCGGGGGGGGGGGGGGGGGGGGGTTAGTAATCCCGACAGTCCATGGCCATGGGCGTTACACTTATAAGGGAGCAGTTACTTTTTCACATGCATGAGATGTAATAATTTCAAAAATTGTTTTCTTCGGCTCCTATTGTCTAATATATTGGGTTTAAAGATAAGAAGAAACCATTTAGTGCCACAAATATGCATTAACAGGAGACAGATGAAAGGGGGTACATACTTTTTTTTGTTTTTAATTGTTTGATACTTTTTGATAGCATTGCTTCATATTTAATTAACATATTAATATACAGTTATATTATATGCAACATGTTGTTTTTTAGCAGCAGGAAGTTCTGGGTCTTGTCGTTGTTTCACATGTCGAAGAAATATATCAATCATGTTCTGAACAGAATATCAAAAGAGAAAGAAATATACAGTGTAATAAATTATAGCTCCAACAGGGGACCTGGCACAAGAGTTGTCCCTGAGGGCTGTGTATGTTTTATGGTCTGTACAAAGAATATAAAACACAACAATTGATCTTCTGTTTCCTGAATGACACCTTCGACATTAGTAACAAAAAAAAAAATGCATAAAAATAATATTTTTTGAGAAAATGAAAGAAAATCTATAAACACTAGTAAAAAATACAACTATTTCTACCTCTGTTTTATTAAGGGCATCATACGCAGGATGGAAAACACAAATATATAATGTTATCAGTTCGGATAGCTATAGGTGCTGCAGGGGTAGCAGTTGCTCCCGGGCCATGGTGTAGGGCGAAACTTACTTTGGATAACCCCCTGTGTGGTACTCGCCGTTAGTGCCCTTTATGTGGTTTACAAAAACAATACCAGTGTCTAAAAATGAGTACCATACAGTATAGTGTAAAAATAACAGTGCCCTATATGGCCAAATAATGCCCTTACTTACATATAGTTTCCTAATTAACAGTGTCGCAACCATACACTGCTAAAACAATATACTGTAAAGTGCCCAAGTAGCAGTGCCACACAATGCCTAATAAATACAATAGAGTGCATAAATAATACCAACATAAAGTGACCACATAACAGCTCTATATATAATCTAATAACAGTGCTATACAATGTCTAAATAATACTGCTATACAATTATTGGGGTGTCCATGTTGGGGGCATTTTTGGTTTTCGGTTTTTAATTTTCACTTATTTCTCCTCACCGGATGTCGGGAAGGGGTTATGATTCAGGCCATCTTAGATGCCCTGTATAGCAGGGGCAGCTGATGCACCATGTGCAACTGCACAGGTCGCACATCCTTAAAGCCAGGCCTGCTCTGGTGCCTGAGGGAGCCTAAATGCCCCTCTGCCACATAAGAAGACACAAATTCTAAATGGAACATGGTATATGGGGGCCTCCGGTTTTCTCTCACATCCCAAAAACATACCATAGGGAATTTAGATTGTGAGCTCCAATGGGGACAGTCCATTAGTACAACCTCTGTACAGCACTGTGGAATATGTTGGCACTATATAAGCAACAGAAATAAATAAAATTGGACAGTATTCGTCTATCCAGAGGTACAGTATTGTTAATAAACAAGAGGTGGGAAATTGGTCCAAGGGTCAAGTAAAGGGTGTGGAGAAGAAAACAGAAACCATGCCCTTTTATCCTTGGTCGTATACTTACTTACATGGTCCTTCTATGGCATAGACATCATAGAAGGGTCTCCCGCTTGACTCCCTCCTTGAAGCCAGAGCAGGCTCCCTCTATAGCAGACTTGGCCCAGCCATGTATTTCATGGTTGACCTATGATTTGAATAGGGACGATGTAATACTAAATTTTCCCTGTAGTCCCTAATGATCTAATCATACAAACAATGCACCGTCTTTAGTGAGGTAGTGACAATACACAGGGCCGATTCTAGCTTTTCTGCTGCCTGAGGAAAAAGTTAAAATGCCCCCCCATCTTGATTGACATCCCCCCGGCTGTTCTACATCACTAGCAGCCTCACAAAAAAAAGAAAGACTCATACCACGCATCATCTCGCTGCAGATCATACAGTGATTACAGTACTGATTAGAGGCTGAATGAACATTTACATTAAGTGACTCACAGGTGACGTCTTGTCAAATTTTAGTTGTTCCTTTACTCTTTTCTTCTCCTTTCGGTCCAGACCTCTATGATGACTTCGCCCTGCCAAAGTCCATTTCTACAGTTTTTATCAGCTCAGATGTCTTCAGCTTCTCACTTTTCAAACATTTCTGCACCTATAAATGAATATAAAATTCTTATGGTGCCACAGACTACACCCCTAAATATATTAGCACCATACACTGCATCTCTAATTATAGTAGAACCATACACTGTGTCCCTGATTATAATAGCACCACATACTGTGTCCCCCACACACACCCAGTGCCCCATGTAGATAGTGCACCCAAAGAGCCCCGCATAGGCAGTGCCCCACTTAGATCCCCCTGTAGACAGTGCCCCACATAAAGCCCCCTGTAGACAGTGCTCCACATACATAGTGCCCCTATAGAATCTCCTGTAGATACTGCCCCATAGAGCCCCTGTAGATTGTGCCCTACATAGATCCCCTGTAGATAGTGGCCCCCATAGATCTCCTTGTAGATAGTAGCCCCTGTAGATAGTGCCCCACATACAGCCCCCTGTAGATAGTGCCACACATATAGCCTCCCCCTGTAGATAGTACCCCACATATAGCCCCCCTATAGATATTGCCCCACATATACCCCCTGTTGATAGTGCCTCACATATAGCCCCCCTGTAGATAGTGCCCCACATATAGTCCCCCTATAGATGGTGCCCCACATATAGCCTCCCCTATAGATAGTGCCCCACATATAGCCTCCCCTGTAGATAGTGTCCCACATATAGCCTCCCCTGTAGATAGTGATCTACATATAGCCTCCCCTGTAGATCGTGCTCCACATATAGCCCCTCCTGTAGATAGTGCTCCACATATAACCCCCTATAGATAGTCCCCACATATACTCCCTGTTGATAGTGCCCAACATATAGCCCCCTGTAGATAGTGCCCCACATATAGTCCCCCTATAGATGGTGCCCCACATATAGATTCCCCTATAGATAGTTCCCCACATATAGCCTCCCCTGTAGATAGTGCCCCACATGTAGCCCCCTTGTAGATAGTGCTCCACATATAGACCCTCACACTCTTAACAGAAAAAAATAACTTTATATGCTCACCTAAACTTGTTTGCGCGATGTCCTCTTGCAATGCAGACCTTCTCTCTTCTGGGTAGGTCTGCTGGGGCTGAACGATGCAAGCGGCGCAATTACGTCCCCGCGCTGATTGGCAGGGTGCCTTGCCCTGTCATTCAAGTATGCAAGCAGCGCGATGACGTCATTGTGCCACTTACATCATTGAAAGGCTCTGAATAGCCATTCAGCGATTATGAATGTAATTGTATCTGCGTCCTATAGACTCTGTAATTGCTGCACTGCTCTGCTACATCTGTAATTGTTTCTCTGCTCCATCTGTAATTGGTGCAGAGCTTTTCTACATCTGTAATTGGTGCTCAGCACTACTAAATCATCAACTTGCTGCACAGCTCTGCTACATTGGCATTTGTTGTATAACACTACTGCAGGTGTAATTGTTGCATTTTTAGCTTTTGGCAAAGTCTTAATACAGGAAAATCTCCAGACATTCTGCTTCTTACAAGCAAGCTTCACGTCAAGTGGTCGCAGGTCTCCTATGACAAGACCTCTGGAAAGATGCAGCCTACATTCTATAAATACAAACAACATGTTCCCCTCGGATCCCCTGATGGGCTCGTCTCTTAGTGTGGAGCTCATATGTTCTACTAGAATATATCATCCATCTCTCCTGAGCTTCCTGACTCCATGAACCGCGGCAAGCGATCAATGTTCTGTGGAATTCAGACTGGGACGATCCAGCGTTACTGGAAATGTGGGGCAAGCACATGGCTCCAATAACTGCAACTGCATCGACACATTGTAACACTTAAAGGGTTATTCCGCCATAAGTTACCATTGATGTGTCTCTGAAAGATATCATGTGTGGGGTCTGGAATGAATCAGACTCTATATACGTAAAGGAAAGCAATAGTCGGAATATGTTGCCCCCCAAAACTCGTGTTGAGTCTCAGCTACCGAAATTTTGGTCTAGTTGTGAAGGGTTCCGGGATCTTGTGTGGTGGCGCCAATGTGGGTTGTGGTTCACCAACTGATGATATCTTGTATGATCATGGGAAATTGTCTTCCACACAACAGGCATCAGGGCTTTATATAACACGATGTTATGCGATTATCTACCACCTGCTTCACATGCAGAGTTGGCTCAGTGGTCAGCTGCATTAGGGTAAAGGGGTCCATCCCAAAGAAGCAAACTAGCAGAGGGATCCTGTGGAGGACATGTCGTGGAACCGCACTCTTCAATGCTAAAAAAAACAAAACACACAAAGGAATATGTAAAGAAAAAACGAAACAAATACATTTAAAAATAATAACACAAGCGCCACTCACACAACGAATACATGTTGCGCATGTGCCACTCACACATAGGAGACATGCTGCGCATGCGCCACTCACACATAGGAGACATGCTGCGCATGCGCCACTCACACATAGGACATATGCTGCACATGCACCACTCACACATAGGACATATGCTGCACATGCACGGCTCACACATAGGAGACATGCTGCACACGTGCCACTCACACATAGGACATATGCCACACATGTACCACTCACACATAGGACATATGCTGCACATGCACGGCTCACACATAGGAGACATGCTGCACACGTGCCACTCACACATAGGACATATGCCACACATGTACCACTCACACATAGGACATATGCTGCACATGCACCACTCACACATAGGACATATGCTGCACATGCACGGCTCACACATAGGAGACATGCTGCACACGTGCCACTCACACATAGGAAATATGCCACACATGTACCACTCACACATAGGACATATGCTGCACATGTGCCACTCACACATAGGACATATGCTGCACATGCACGGCTCACACATAGGAGACATGCTGCACATGCACGGCTCACACATAGGAGACATGCTGCACACGTGCCACTCACACATAGGACATATGCCACACAAGCACCACTCACACATAGGACATATGCTGCACATGTGCCACTCACACATAGGACATATGCTGCACATGCACCACTCACACATAGGACATATGCTGCACATGCACGGCTCACACATAGGAGACATGCTGCACACGTGCCACTCACACATAGGACATATGCCACACATGTACCACTCACACATAGGACATATGCTGCACATGCACGGCTCACACATAGGAGACATGCTGCACACGTGCCACTCACACATAGGACATATGCCACACAAGCACCACTCACACATAGGACATATGCTGCACATGTGCCACTCACACATAGGACATATGCTGCACATGCACCACTCACACATAGGACATATGCTGCACATGCACGGCTCACACATAGGAGACATGCTGCACACGTGCCACTCACACATAGGACATATGCCACACATGTACCACTCACACATAGGACATATGCTGCACATGCGCCACTCACACATAGGACATATGCTGCACATGTGCCACTCACACATAGGACATATGCTGCACATGCACCACTCACACATAGGACATATGCTGCACATGTGCCACTCACACATAGGACATATGCTGCACATGTGCCACTCACACATAGGACATATGCTGCACATGTGCCACTCACACATAGGACATATGCTGCACATGTGCCACTCACACATAGGACATATGCTGCACATGTGCCACTCACACATAGGACAAATTCTGCACACGTGCCACTCACACATAGGACATATGCTGCACATGTGCCACTCACACGTAGGACATATGCTGCACATGTGCCACTCACACATAGGACATATGCTGCACATGCGCCACTCACACATAGGACATATGCCACACAAGCACCACTCACACATAGGACATATGCTGCACATGTGCCACTCACACATAGGACATATGCTGCACATGTGCCACTCACACATAGGACATATGCTGCACATGTGCCACTCACACATAGGACATATGCTGCACATGTGCCACTCACACATAGGACATATGCTGCACATGTGCCACTCACACATAGGACATATGCTGCACAAGCACCACTCACACATAGGACATATGCTGCACATGTGCCACTCACACATAGGACATATGCTGTACATGTGCCACTCACACATAGGACATATGCTGCACATGCGCCACTCACACATAGGACATATGCTGCACATGCACCACTCACACATAGGACATATGCTGCACATGTGCCACTCACACATAGGACATATGCTGTACATGTGCCACTCACACATAGGACATATGCTGCACATGTGCCACTCACACATAGGACATATGCTGCACAAGCACCACTCACACATAGGACATATGCTGCACATGTGCCACTCACACATAGGACATATGCTGCACATGCACCACTCACACATAGGACATATGCTGCACATGCGCCACTCACACATAGGACATATGCTGCACATGCGCCACTCACACATAGGACATATGCTGCACATGTGCCACTCACACATATAACATATGCTGCACATGTGCCACTCACACATAGGACATATGCTGCACATGTGCCACTCACACATAGGACATATGCTGCACATGTGCCACTCACACATAGGACATATGCTGCACATGTGCCACTCACACATAGGACATATGCTGCACATGTGCCACTCACACATAGGACATATGCTGCACATGCGCCACTCACACATAGGACATATGCTGCACATGCACGGCTCACACATAGGACATATGCTGCACATGCACCACTCACACATAGGACATATGCTGCACATGCACCACTCACACATAGGACATATGCTGCACATGCACCACTCACACATAGGACATATGCTGCACATGCACGGCTCACACATAGAACATATGGTGCACATGTGCCACTCACACATAGGACATATGGTGCACATGCGCCACTCACACGTAGGACATATGCTGCACATGCACCACTCACACGTAGGACATATGCCACACAAGCACCACTCACACATAGGACATATGCTGCACATGTGCCACTCACACATAGGACATATGCTGCACATGCACCACTCACACATAGGACATATGCTGCACATGCACGGCTCACACATAGGACATATGCTGCACATGCGCCACTCACACATAGGACATATGCCACACAAGCACCACTCACACATAGGTCATATGCTGCACATGTGCCACTCACACATAGGACACATGCTGCACATGCACCACACACATATAGGACATATGCTGCACATGTGCCACTCACACAAAGGACATATGCTGCACATGCACCACTCACACATAGGACATATGCTGCACATGTGCCACTCACACATAGGACATATGCTGCACATGTGCCACTCTCACATAGGACACATGCTGCACATGTGCCACTCACACATAGAACATATGCTGCACATGCACCACTCACACATAGGACAAATGCTGCACACGTGCCACTCACACATATGACATATGCCACACAAGCACCACTCACACATAGGACACATGCTGCACATGTGCCACTCTCACATAGGACACATGCTGCACATGCACCACTCACACATAGGACATATGCTGCACATGCACCACTCACACATAGGACAAATGCTGCACACGTGCCACTCACACATATGACATATGCCACACAAGCACCACTCACACATAGGACATA
Source organism: Rhinoderma darwinii (assembly GCF_050947455.1). Classification (NCBI taxonomy): domain Eukaryota; kingdom Metazoa; phylum Chordata; class Amphibia; order Anura; family Rhinodermatidae; genus Rhinoderma; species Rhinoderma darwinii. The sequence continues at coordinate 473,427,891 of NC_134688.1, forward strand.
TGCTGCACATGTGCCACTCACACATAGGACACATGCTGCACATGTGCCACTCACACATAGGACATATGCTGCACATGCGCCACTCACACATAGGACATATGCCACACAAGCACCACTCACACATAGGACATATGCTGCACATGCACCACTCACACATAGGACAAATTCTGCACACGTGCTACTCACACATATGACATATGCCACACAAGCACCACTCACACATAGGACATATGCTGCACATGTGCCACTCACACGTAGGACATATGCTGCACATGTGCCACTCACACATAGGACATATGCTGCACATGCGCCACTCACACATAGGACATATGCTGCACATGTGCCACTCACACATAGGACATATGCTGCACATGTGCCACTCACACATAGGACATATGCTGCACATGTGCCACTCACACATAGGACATATGCTGCACATGTGCCACTCACACATAGGACATATGCTGCACAAGCACCACTCACACATAGGACATATGCTGCACATGTGCCACTCACACATAGGACATATGCCACACAAGCACCACTCACACATAGGACATATGCTGCACATGTGCCACTCACACATATAACATATGCTGCACATGTGCCACTCACACATAGGACATATGCTGCACATGTGCCACTCACACATAGGACATATGCTGCACATGTGCCACTCACACATAGGACATATGCTGCACATGCGCCACTCACACATAGGACATATGCTGCACATGTGCCACTCACACATAGGACATATGCTGCACATGCACGGCTCACACATAGGACATATGCTGCACATGCACCACTCACACATAGGACATATGCTGCACATGCACCACTCACACGTAGGACATATGCCACACAAGCACCACTCACACATAGGACATATGCTGCACATGCACCACTCACACGTAGGACATATGCCACACAAGCACCACTCACACATAGGACATATGCTGCACATGTGCCACTCACACATAGGACATATGCTGCACATGCACGGCTCACACATAGGACATATGCTGCACATGCGCCACTCACACATAGGACATATGCTGCACATGTGCCACTCACACATAGGACATATGCTGCACATGCACCACTCACACATAGGACATATGCTGCACATGCACGGCTCACACATAGAACATATGGTGCACATGTGCCACTCACACATAGGACATATGGTGCACATGCGCCACTCACACGTAGGACATATGCTGCACATGCACCACTCACACGTAGGACATATGCCACACAAGCACCACTCACACATAGGACATATGCTGCACATGTGCCACTCACACATAGGACATATGCTGCACATGCACCACTCACACATAGGACATATGCTGCACATGCACGGCTCACACATAGGACATATGCTGCACATGCGCCACTCACACATAGGACATATGCCACACAAGCACCACTCACACATAGGTCATATGCCGCACAAGCACCACTCACACATAGGTCATATGCTGCACATGTGCCACTCACACATAGGACACATGCTGCACATGTGCCACTCACACAAAGGACATATGCTGCACATGCACCACTCACACGTAGGTCATATGCTGCACATGTGCCACTCACACATAGGACATATGCTGCACATGTGCCACTCACACATAGGACATATGCTGCACATGTGCCACTCTCACATAGGACACATGCTGCACATGTGCCACTCACACATAGGACACATGCTGCACATGCACCACTCACACATAGGACATATGCTGCACATGCACCACTCACACATAGGACAAATGCTGCACACGTGCCACTCACACATATGACATATGCCACACAAGCACCACTCACACATAGGACATATGCTGCACATGTGCCACTCACACATAGGACATATGCTGCACATGTGCCACTCACACATAGGACATATGCTGCACATGCACCACTCACACATAGGACATATGCTGCACATGCACGGCTCACACATAGGAGACATGCTGCACACGTGCCACTCACACATAGGACATATGCCACACAAGCACCACTCACACATAGGTCATATGCTGCACATGTGCCACTCACACATAGGAGACATGCTGCACATGCACCACTCACATATAGGACACATGCTGCACATGTGCCACTCACACATAGGACATATGCTGCACATGCGCCACTAACACATAGGACATATGCTGCACATGCACCACTCACACATAGGACACATGCTGCACATGCACCACTCACACATAGGACACATGCTGCACATGTGCCACTCACACATAGGACAAATGCTGCACACGTGCCACTCACACATATGACATATGCCACACAAGCACCACTCACACGTAGGACATATGCTGCACATGTGCCACTCACACATAGGACATATGCTGCACATGCACCACTCACACATAGGACATATGCTGCACATGCACGGCTCACACATAGGAGACATGCTGCACACGTGCCACTCACACATAGGACATATGCCACACAAGCACCACTCACACATAGGTCATATGCTGCACATGTGCCACTCACACATAGGACATATGCTGCACATGCACGGCTCACACATAGGAGACATGCTGCACACGTGCCACTCACACATAGGACATATGCCACACAAGCACCACTCACACATAGGTCATATGCTGCACATGTGCCACTCACACATAGGAGACATGCTGCACATGCACCACTCACATATAGGACACATGCTGCACATGTGCCACTCACACATAGGACATATGCTGTACATGCGCCACTCACACGTAGGACATATGCTGCACATGCACCACTCACACATAGGTCATATGCTGCACATGCGCCACTCACACATAGGACAAATGCTGCACATGCACCACTCACACATAGGACATATGGTGCACATGTGCCACTCACACGTAGGACATATGCTGCACATGCACGGCTCACACATAGGACATATGCTGCACATGCACCACTCACACATAGGACATATGGTGCACATGCACCACTCACACATAGGACATATGGTGCACATGCACCACTCACACATAGGACATATGGTGCACATGCGCCACTCACACATAGGACACATGCTGCACATGCACCACTCACACATAGGACACATGCTGCACATGCACCACTCACACATAGGACATATGCTGCACATGCGCCACTCACACATAGGACATATGCTGCACATGCACCACTCACACATAGGACATATGCTGCACATGCACCACTCACACATAGGACACATGCTGCACATGCACCACTCACACATAGGACATATGCTGCACATGCACCACTCACACGTAGGACATATGCTGCATATGTGCCACTCACACATAGGACATATGCTGCACATGCACCACTCACACATAGGACATATGCTACAACGTTGCTAAATTACAGGAATCTGGTATCCCCCAAGCAGCTTTATAGCTAAGACTTTCAAAACTCCAAGCCCTCGCATAGACAGCTCCTGCTATCTTGTATTTTTGTGGTACAGAGGGCTATCTCTCCACTGCAATTGCACAGGTGGTTGTAAAACAGTAAAAAAATCCTCTGCCCAATATCATCACCTAAATTGTTCGTATTTGCTGCAAATCTCAAATCTGCGGAATCAAGTCTTACCATCTCTAGTTCAGATCGGTCCAATGGTGGAAGGAGGCTAAAAAATAGCTGTGAGCCCCTGGAAGACGTTTTTTTTCATTGAACACCCCGTAAAACTTCCCATATTGCAGAATACCTCCCATTTCCTGCGTACATTTGGCATAAGACTCCAGGATCCTCTATTTACCATTTGTTTTCGAATCGTCTCCAGATTTGAGCAGATGAGAAAGACAAATGCGGTGCCAGATGTAGCCGCTGTGATTTGCATAAGTCACCGAATCACAACAATATTTCTCATCATAAAGTCAGTGGGGATTAAATTAGCAGCAATAAAATGAGTTGTTAAACTATATAGAGCGCAGGAAATGTACAGAGACGGGGGACGTATTGCGAGGACAAAGGCGCAGAGTCATCTACGGCAAGACTGCAAGCTCCTTTTAAATAATGATTAAGATTCAGCACATCTGCTCGGCAGACAGGTACAGTATGCTTCCCGTTAGAAGCCCCCTCTGGCACTTATTTCATTAAATAAACCTCCCCCGCTATTTCGGTTCAACAGATATTCGTCTAGCGTATCCGAGCAGCCTTAACAACGTGTCACCAACCTCTGACACGCTCGGCAGAAACTGCTTTTTTTTTTTGTGGGAATAAAAAAGAAAGAACTATTCGTATTTTGGGAAATTTTTGTATCATTTTTTTTCTCTTTCAAAAGATTAAAAAAAAATACATTTAGAATTTTGGGATTTTTTTAATCTGTCTATTTTGAATATATTTTTTTATTCCGTGAGAATAAAGAAGAACCCGAATATAATTTTTTTTTTTTATTTCACATATTTTATCAGATTAATCAATATTTTATTTGGGAAAAACAACAATTACATATTTTTTTCATCTAAATTATTTTTTTTATATTTTTTAAATCCTTTTTATTTTTTATGCATACAGTACTGCGCAAAAGTTTCAGCCAATTGTGTAAAAACTGCAGCATAGTAAGAAGGTTTTAAAAAATAGAAGTGTTAATAGTTTTTTTTTATCAATAAAATGCAAAGTGAATGAACAAAAGAGAAATCTAAATCAAATCAATATTTGGCGTGACTACCCTTTGCCTTCAAACCACTATAATTTCTTTCTAGGTGCACTTGCACAAACTCTTGGATTTTGTAGGATTATAGTCAGGTGGATTATTAACCAATTATACCAAACAGGTGAGATGATCATTTTCATATGTAGGAGGAAACACAGTAATTAACTGTAACAGAAACCGCTGTGTAGGAGGCTTAAAACTGGATGAGGAACAGCCAAACTCTGCTACAAAGGTGAGGTTGTGGAAGATAGTTTCAGGTCACAGGTCCACCATCACAAGACTGAGCACAGCAACAAGACACAATGTAGTTATACTGCATCAGCAAGGTCTCTCCCAGGCAAAGATTGCAAAGCAGACTGGGGATATAAGATGTGCTGCTCAAGTTCTTCTGAAGAAGCACAAAGAAACGGACTACGTTGACCGTAGACACAGTGGTCAGCCAAAACTTCAAAACTGGAAGCTGTCCTGCAGTGCCATCATCTCAGAACTAACAGAAACCCAGGTACACCCACCTACTGTTTGGATAAGTCTGGCCAGAAGTCGTCTTCATGGAAGAATTGTGGCCAAAAAGCCATATCTCCTATGTGGAAACAAGGGCAAGCGACTCAACTATGCCCCAAAAACATAGGAACTGTGGTGGAGAGCAGTACAATAATGAGTGTCTGCAGGCAGCAGTGAGGCATGGTGGAGGGTCCTGGAGAGGGATACAATAATGAGGGTCTGCAGGCAGCAGTGAAGATGGTGGAGGGTCCTGGAGAGCGGTGCAATAATGAGCGTCTGCAGGCAGCAGTGAAGATGGTGGAGGGTCCTGGAGAGCCATACAATAATAAGTGTCTGCAGGCAGCAGTGAATATGGTGGAGGGTCATGGAGAGCAGTATAATAATGAGTGTCTGCAGGCAGCAGTGAAGCATGGTGGAGGGTCCTGGAGAGTGGTACAATAATGAGGGTCTGCAGGCAGCAATGAAGATGGTGAAGGGTCCTGGAGAGTGGTACAATAATGAGGGTCTGCGGCTGCAGTGAAGCATGGTGGAGGGTCCTGGAGATCGGTGCAATAATGAGGGTCTGCAGGCAGCAGTGAAGCATGGTGGAGAGTCCTGGAGAGCGGTACAATAATGAGTGTCTGCAGCCAAAAGTGAAGGGGGTGGAGGATCCTGGAGAGCGGTACAATAATGAGTGTCTGAAGGCAGCAGTGAAGCATGGTGGAGGGTCCTGGAGAGCGGTACAATAATGAGTGTCTGCAGGCAGCAGTTAAGCATGGTGGAGGGTCCTGGAGAGCGGTACAATAATGAGTGTCTGCAGGCAGCAGTGAAGAATGGTGGGGGGTCCTGGAGGGCGGTACAATAATGAGTGTCTGCAGCCAACAGTGAAGATGGTGGAGGGTCCTGGAGAGCGGTACAATGGGGGTCTGCAGGCAGCAGTGAAGCATGGTGGAGGGTCCTGCAAGTTTTTGGCTGCATTTCAGCAAATGGAGTTGGGGATTTAGTCAGGATTAATGATCTCCTCAATGCTGAGAAATACAGGCAGATACTTATCCATCTCCCAATACCATCAGGGATGCATCTGATTAGCTCCAAAGTCATTCTGCAGCAGGACAACAAACCCAAACATCCAGCCGATGTCATTAAGAACTATCTTTAGCGTAAAGAAGAACAAGGAGCCCGGGAAGTGATGGTTTTAGCCCCCACAGTCTAGTACCTAGAAGAATTGATGCTGCTTAAAAAACAAAGGGTGGTCACACCAAATATTGATCTGATTTAGATTTATCTTCTGTTCATTCATTTTGCATTTTGTTAATTCATAAAAAAAAACTATTAACGTTTCTATTTTTGAAAGCATTCGTACTTTGCAGCATTTTCCACAATTGCCTAAAACGTTTGCACAGTACTGTATATTTTATATATATTTTTTATTTTGTTTTAAGTATTTCACATTTTTGGATAAATCTTTCAATTAAATGTTTTAATGCTAATCTTTGTAGGACATCCACACATGACGCAGTGTTTGAAGATAGTTGTGTTGTTAAAAAAACAACAACAAAAAATGATATAATCCTCTATTCACACCGCATTTCCCCCATACAGTTGAGGTATACTTTTTTTTTTTTTCCGCTGAATAATCTACCCTTAGGGATATATTGTTGTTACAACGTAACCATCGATGTTTGATTCATGTAACACTTTAGTATAAATTAGTTATGATACAGGTGTATCAATAATTGTTTTTCTAGTGCTTTCTCACTTTACATTGACACTTTTTGAAGTAGTTAGGTAGACCAAACAGTATGTTTCAATTAAAAACGATTATATTATCATTCATATTTCGTATCTGAATTTGTCTTTTTAATTGTTTTTTATTTTTTCTATAAATATTTTGATATTGATGCTTTTTGTACTTTTAATATTATTTCTTGTTTTTATATGCTTTTTTATATTAGACTATATTTGCACAGGTGAGGACCGCTAACCCCACTTGTCACAAGTCTGCACTGCGCTATCCCTATATGTGGTCCTCTCCAGATCACCTCAACCAATAACGAAGCTGTGTAAGTTCAAAGGGTATAGCGCCGGTGCATTTGGAACACACTCTCGATACAACTACCAACTACTAGCCCCGACGCGTTTCTTTACTATAATGTTTCTCTGCTGTATATCATCAGGGGCCTGCAGAGTCAGTGTGTTAGCCTCGTTCACATTTGAGTTGGGGTCCCGTTCTGATGTTTCGTCTGAGCTTTCCGTCAGAACGGGACCCTGAACAGACACAAACTGACACAAACGGAAACCAGAGTTTTCCGTTTCCATCACCATTGATTTCAATTGTGACGGATCCGGTGCCCATGGTTTAATTTTGTCTCTGTCGTGCACCGGACCTGTTGTTTTGCCGGAAGCAATAGCTTCTACACAGACTTATGTGTCTCCATGGTAACAGACTACAAATAAACCTTATGTGATGTGATTCTGCAGTCATACTTCCTTTCATTAATCCCCTGAAACTTATCAACCTACATTCAGACCAAGAGGTTGAGGACAAATGGAAGAGAGTATATGACGGCAAGATCAGACTACACAGGGATTGTTTGTAGTCTGTTGCCATGGAGACACAAAGTTTAACATAAGAGCTGTAGACAATATGTTAGGAGATTTTTTAATAATGACTATTTGCAATGTTGTTTCATTTTAGATGAATTGTGACAATTAAAAAACATTCCCTCTTAGGTGTATAAGGAATTTTCCAGGTGATTCCGCACCCCATATCAAATGTGCACAATGTTCTGTCTTTAACCCCTTAGTGACCACTAATACGCCTTTTTACGTGATTCTTTAATGGGCTTTAGGCTAGGCTGACGCCTTTTCACGTCAGCCTAGTCTAAGTCCTGCACAGGTCTCCCGTGCAGGCAGGAGCCGGGGCTCTGCTGTCTGATGACAGCTGAGCTCCTGCTCCAACGCCCGCGATCGAAGTTTACTTCGATCGCGGCCGTTTAACCCGTTAAATGCCGCCGTCAATAGCGACCGCGGCATTTAACTTTGTTTACAGAGGGAGTGCGCTCCCTCTGTCACCCATCGGCGGCCCGCGAATGCAATCGTGGGTCTCCGATGGGGTGTCATGGCAGCCGGGGGACTGATAAAAGCCCCCAGGTCTGCCCTGGACATATGCCTGTTAGGACGCGCCGGAGGCACGTCCTAACAGATTGCCTGTCAGATTTACACTGACAGGCAATAATGCTCTGGTATACGAAGTATACCAGAGCATTATAGCAGCGATCGGAACATCGCACAGTAAAGTCCCCTAGTGGGACTAATAAAATCAGTCATCAAAGTGAAATAAAGATTATTAATAAAAAGTACAGTAAAAAAATAAATAAAACCATTTTTTTCCATAAAAAGTGGTTTTATTTAGTAAAAGTGTAAAAAAAAAAAAAAAGTACACATATGTGGTATCGCCGCGACCGTAATGACTCCATTAATAAAGTTAATATGTAATTTAAACCGCAAAGTGAACACCGTAAAAAAAAAACGCAAAAAAATTGCGAAATTGCAATTTTTTTCCATTGCCCCCCAAAAAAGTCATAATAAAAATGAATCAATAAGTCCCATGTACCCCAAAACAGTACCATTCAAAACTACGTCTTGTCCCGCAGAAAACAAGCCCAAAAAATCACTACATTGATGGAAAAATAAAAAAATTACGGCTCTTGGAAAGCGACGATGCAAAAACAAATAATTTTAGTTCAAAAGTGTTTTTATTGTGCAAAAGTCGTAAAACATAAAAACTCTCCACATATGTGGTATCGCCGTAATTGTACCGACCCATAGAATAAAGGTCACATGTTAATTACGTCGCACAGTGAACGGCGTCAATTTAAAAACGCATAGAACAATGGCGGAATTTCAGTTTTTTTTTATAATCCCCCCCAAAAAGGTTAATAAAAGTTAATATAAAAATTATATGTACCCAAAAATGGTGCCATTAAAAAGCACAACTAATCCCGCAAAAAACAAGTCCTCATACAGCTATGTAGACGAAAAAATAAAAACGTTATAGCTCTTTGAATGCGACTATAGAAAAACGAATAAAATAGCTTGGTCATTAAGGCCTAAAATGGGCTGGTCACTAAGGGGTTAATTTGGAAATTGACTCCAGTTAAATGACCTTCACAGCGTCTTTTCCGATAGCAAAACTGTAATTCTTTTCTTTAAGAAGAAAATCTACCAAAAATTACTTTTCTTGATGATTTCCGTAAACTATTAAAATTGTGCTGAGAAGTTTCCTGGTGTGAAGAGCATAAAAAAAAAATAGAAGAAAATGCGCCACCTTTACAAAAACACAAATCTGTCTCAAGGACGTAGTGATTTAGCTGCTAGACACGAGCCACCAACTGCTGAGATCTGTCCCATCCTCCATGCAACTTAATATCCGAAGATTTACGAATGTGAAAACTTCACTAATACAAGAATCAAACCATCCGGCTCGGGTCTCATTGTATCTGTGATGGTCTGTGTTTCGGGTAACGAGAGGAGTGATTGTCCCATTCACAGGCGATTAATTAGGACTCGGATCTATTTCCTTCAAAAGTGGTTGATCCTGACAAAACAAGACAACATTGCGATGTCTATAGAAACTATGAGCTGGGGCACCTACATGAGAAAGGACAGGTTTACGCCACCTATAAGCCATAATATAGACCCTGTTGTCCTGGAATACCTTATGCTACTGGAAGACCCAACTGGTCACAGATTATTGCCTCTCCACCATATCAGAACATGAATCCTTTTAAATACTCTGTGCTGCTGGGGACTCTGTCCTTCCACTATTTAACTCTATCAGGGTCATATTAAAGCTACCTACAATATGAAGCAATTCATTTATCGTGGGGAACCTGCACTAACAATGGGCCCTCACGATCTTGCTGCCATCATTTCACGTCTTCCATCATTTTTCTCTCTATACCCATGGTGTCCCCTGACATGTAATGTTTCCCAGTTTTACCGGGAGGGAGGCTGAAAATAGTGCGCAAGGGCGCAGCAAAAATTGAGAGAATTCCCATTATACATCGGATTTACCTAATAGTAAGCAACCTGTATACTTAGGCATTGTTCACATGGCGTGTATTCGATGTGTTTTTGATGCATTTTACGTGCCGAAAAAATGCATGCTTTAAGCTTCCCATAGACATCAATGGGAAAGTGCATTGTAGTGCACACGACGCGTTTTGTTTACGCGCGTATGTTTAAAAAACACGTAGTGTAAAAAAAGAAGCGTAAGGTCAATTAAAAAAAATGCGACTAATTCCCAATCAATGAGAGTCCTAATTACGTGCCAAAAAATTTGCCAAAACACGTACAAAAAGTGAAAAAAACTCATCAAAAACACCTGTATTTAAAAAAGCGCTTTACAAAAACGCTAGCGTTTACACGTCGTATTTCTTTAGCGCAGTGTGATCAAGGCCTTACACTCGTGGCTCCACGCTCTACTTCAGCTCTGGTTGCTGCTGCGATGGGTGTTGTCGCCTTCCAGCATCAGGACGTAACGCAGTGTTAGAAAGTTAAACAAGAATCGGGAATGAGGAGTGTAAGTATACGGTCTGGTCTGGAGTCTAAATATTTATTATTTTGTCTGATCTGGGTTCTTAATTAAGTTAGAGGTTTAAATATAAGGGGTCTGAAAATATTTAGAGGTGTGGTCAGGGGTGTGATATTAATACAAGAAATCGGAATAAATATCTATCTATCTGTAACGTCCACGTCCATCATTCCTACTCACCGCTTGACGGCCTCAGCAGCATCTCCTGCCTAGGAGACGTCGGCACTCACTTCCGCGCCGCTCTGCAGCCTCTCGTAGTGTGCGCGCTTGTGACCGGCCTTAAAGGGCCAGTGCGCGTACATGCAATATATGGTTAATTAGCCATAATCACCTTGAACTATAAAAAGGGCTCTGCCCTTTCATTCCTTGCCTGAGCATTGTTGTAGTTTTCCCATGTTTGTATTGCAAATGGTCCCTTAGTGTTTTCCTGCTCCCAGTGTTCCAGTGCCCTGGTATCATGCACCACGTCTTGCGAAACCTGCCACATCTAGCCCCATCCTTGCCAGAGCCCCTGTCAATGTCTGGACTATCTCAGGTACCCTTGTGCTACGAACTTGCAGAGACTGTGACTTGGCCAGCTGCCTCTCCACTACAGTGGAGCAGCTTAATGGGTCCACATACCCTCAGATCGTGACACTATTTATCTATCTATCTCATTATCTATCTATCTATCTATCTATCTATCTATCTATCTATCTATCTATCTATCTATCTATCTATCTATCTATCTATCTATCTATCTATCTATCTATCTCCTATCTATCTATCTATCTATCTATCTATCTATCTATCTATCTATCTATCTATCTATCTATCTATCTATCTATCTATCTATCTATCTATCTATCTATCTATCTATCTATCTATCTATCTCATATCTATCTATCTATCTATCTATCTATCTATCTATCTATCTATCTATCTATCTATCTATCTATCTATCTATCTATCTATCTATCTATCTATCTATCTATCTATCTATCTATCTATCTATCTATCTCTGTCAGTTTGTCTCTCAGTTTATTAGAAATCAATTTTTATGTATTAATGTATATTAGTTTATTTTCCTTGTTTTCTGGAGTGACTATATCCAGCACTTTTATGTTTGCACAGCAAATGTGTGAGTGGCTCAGAATAGAAATGATTTTAGTTTTGCTGGTAAACACGCGAGGCTGCCTAAGCTCTTTTTTAAAATGCCTCTGGCTTCACTAGTCGCCTCATGGTCCCTGCTGTGGCATGTAGATCCAGCGTCCTTTATTGAACTGCGCTCCGCTGATTCTCTTTGACTTCTCTTAGGCCTGATTTGCATACAGAAAAGCTGCGCTGTCAGAACTTGTTGATAGCGGCTTCCTGGGAGCAGCAACATCTGGAACCGTTTTATGTAGGGGGTTTTAAAAAAAAAAAAGAAAGGGTATCGATAACATGAAAGGATTACATAGGGGACATTGTACAGTGACACGTTGGAAAGCTGAAAGTAAAACTTGTGTATAGTGATATGGAGCACGCTGGTATAACCTGGGTATCTTCTGTATATAATTATATATGTACAGAAGGTATAAGTTATACATCTTCCTGTATATAGTGATATGGAGCATGCTGGTATAACCTGGGTATCTTCTGTATATAATTATATATGTACAGAAGGTATAAGTTATACATCTTCCTGTATATAGTGATATGGAGCATGCAGGTATAACCTGGGTATCTTCTGTATATAATTATATATGTACAGAAGGTATAAGTTGTACATCTTCCTGTATATAGTGATATGGAGCATGCTGGTATAACCTGGGTATCTTCTGTATATAATTATATATGTACAGCTGGTATAAGTTATACATCTTCTTGTATATAGTGATATGGAGCATGCTGGTATAACCTGGGTATCTTCTGTATAGAATTATATATGTACAGCTGGTATAAGTTATACATCTTCTTGTATATAGTGATATGGACCATGCTGGTATAACCTGGGTATCTTCTGTATATAATTATATATGTACAGCTGGTATAAGTTATACATCTTCTTGTATATAGTGATATGGAGCATGCTGGTATAACCTGGGTATCTTCTGTACATAATTATATATGTACAGCTGGTATAAGTTATAAATCTTCTTGTATATAGTGATATGGAGCATGCTGGTATAACCTGGGTATCTCCTGCATATAATTATATATGTACAGCTGGTATAAGTTATACATCTTCTTGTATATAGTGATATGGAACAGCTGGTATAACCTGGGTATCTTCTGTATATAATTATATATGTACAGCTGGTATAAGTTACACATCTTCTTGTATATAGTGATATGGAGCAGGCTGGTATAACCTGGGTATCTTCTGTATATAAATATATATGTACAGCTGGTATAAGTTATACATCTTCTTGTATATAGTGATATGGAGCATGCTGGTATAACCTGGGTATCTTCTGTATATAATTATATATGTACAGCTGGTATAAGTTATACATCTTCTTGTATATAGTGATATGGAGCATGCTGGTATAACCTGGGTATCTTCTGTATATAATTATATATGTACAGCTGGTATAAGTTACACATCTTCTTGTATATAGTGATATGGAACATGCTGGTATAACCTGGGTATCTTCTGTATATAATTATATATGTACAGCTGGTATAAGTTATACATCTTCTTGTATATAGTGATATGAAGCATGCTGCTATAACCTGGGTATCTTCTGTATATAATTATATATGTAAAGCTGGTATAAGTTATACATCTTCTTGTATATAGTGATATGGAGCATGCTGGTATATCCTGGGTATCTCCTGTATATAATTATATATGTACTGCTGGTATAAGTTATACATCTTCTTGTATATAGTGATATGGAGCATGCTGGTATAACCTGGGTATCTTCCGTATATAACTATACATGTACAGCTGGTATAAGTTATACATCTTCTTGTATATAGTGATATGGAACATGCTGGTATAACCTGGGTATCTTCTGTATATAATTATATATGTACAGCTGGTATAAGTTATGTATCTCCCTGTATATAGTGATATGGAGCATGCTGGTATAACCTGGGTATCTTCTGTATAGAATTATATATGTACAGCTGGTATAAGTTATACATCTTCTTGTATATAGTGATATGGAGCATGCTGGTATAACCTGGGTATCTTCTGTATAGAATTATATATGTACAGCTGGTATAAGTTATACATCTTCTTGTATATAGTGATATGGAGCATGCTGGTATAACCTGGGTATCTTCTGTATAGAATTATATATGTACAGCTGGTATAAGTTATACATCTTCTTGTATATAGTGATATGGAGCATGCTGGTATAACCTGGGTATCTTCTGTATAGAATTATATATGTACAGCTGGTATAAGTTATACATCTTCTTGTATATAGTGATATGGAGCATGCTGGTATAACCTGGGTATCTTCTGTATAGAATTCTATATGTACAGCTGGTATAAGTTATACATCTTCTTGTATATAGTGATATGGAGCATGCTGGTATAACCTGGGTATCTTCTGTATAGAATTATATATGTACAGCTGGTATAAGTTATACATCTTCTTGTATATAGTGATATGGAGCATGCTGGTATAACCTGGGTATCTTCTGTATATAATTATATATGTACAGCTGGTATAAGTTATACATCTTCTTGTATATAGTGATATGGAGCATGTGGTAAAACCTGGGTATCTTCTGTATATAATTATATATGTGCAGCTGGTATAAGTTATACATCTTCCTGTATATAGTGATATGGAGCATGCTGGTATAACCTGGGTATCCTCTGTATATAATTATATATGTACAGCTGGTATAAGTTATACATCTTCTTGTATATAGTGATATGGAGCATGCTGGTATAACCTGGGTATCTTCTGTATATAATTATATATGTACAGCTGGTATAAGTTATACATCTTCTTGTATATAGTGATATGGAGCATGCTGGTATAACCTGGGTATCTTCTGTATAGAATTATATATGTACAGCTGGTATAAGTTATACATCTTCTTGTATATAGTGATATGGACCATGCTGGTATAACCTGGGTATCTTCTGTATATAATTATATATGTACAGCTGGTATAAGTTATACATCTTCTTGTATATAGTGATATGGAGCATGCTGGTATAACCTGGGTATCTTCTGTACATAATTATATATGTACAGCTGGTATAAGTTATAAATCTTCTTGTATATAGTGATATGGAGCATGCTGGTATAACCTGGGTATATGTATATGTTATATATGTACAGCTGGTATAAGTTACACATCTTCTTGTATATAGTGATATGGAGCAGGCTGGTATAACCTGGGTATCTTCTGTATATAAATATATATGTACAGCTGGTATAAGTTATACATCTTCTTGTATATAGTGATATGGAGCATGCTGGTATAACCTGGGTATCTTCTGTATATAAATATATATGTACAGCTGGTATAAGTTATACATCTTCTTGTATATAGTGATATGGAGCATGCTGGTATAACCTGGGTATCTTCTGTATATAATTATATATGTACAGCTGGTATAAGTTATACATCTTCTTGTATATAGTGATATGGAGCATGCTGGTATAACCTGGGTATCTTCTGTATATAATTATATATGTACAGCTGGTATAAGTTATACATCTTCTTGTATATAGTGATATGGAGCATGCTGGTATAACCTGGGTATCTTCTGTATATAATTATATATGTGTAGCTGGTATAAGTTATACATCTTCCTGTATATAGTGATATGGAGCGTGCTGGTATAACCTGGGTATCCTCTGTATATAATTATTTATGTACAGCTGGTATAAGTCATACATTTTCTTGTATATAGTGATATGGAGCATGCTGGTATAACCTGGGTATCTTCTGTATATAATTATATATGTACAGCTGGTATAAGTTATACATCTTCTTGTATATAGTGATATGGAGCATGCTGGTATAACCTGGGTATCTTCTGTATATAATTATATATGTACAGCTGGTATAAGTTATACATCTTCTTGTATATAGTGATATGAAGCATGCTGCTATAACCTGGGTATCTTCTGTATATAATTATATATGTACAGCTGGTATAAGTTATACATCTTCTTGTATATAGTGATATGGAGCATGCTGGTATATCCTGGGTATCTCCTGTATATAATTATACATGTACAGCTGGTATAAGTTATACATCTTCTTGTATATAGTGATATGGAACATGCTGGTATAACCTGGGTATCTTCTGTATATAATTATATATGTACAGCTGGTATAAGTTATATATCTCCCTGTATATAGTGATATGGAGCATGCTGGTATAACCTGGGTATCTTCTGTATATAATTATATATGTACAGCTGGTATAAGTTATACATCTTCTTGTATATAGTGATATGGAGCATGCTGGTATAACCTGGGTATCTTCTGTATAGAATTATATATGTACAGCTGGTATAAGTTATACATCTTCTTGTATATAGTGATATGGAGCATGCTGGTATAACCTGGGTATCTTCTGTATAGAATTATATATGTACAGCTGGTATAAGTTATACATCTTCTTGTATATAGTGATATGGAGCATGCTGGTATAACCTGGGTATCTTCTGTATAGAATTATATATGTACAGCTGATATAAGTTATACATCTTCTTGTATATAGTGATATGGAGCATGCTGGTATAACCTGGGTATCTTCTGTATAGAATTATATATGTACAGCTGGTATAAGTTATATATCTTCTTGTATATAGTGATATGGAGCATGCTGGTATAACCTGGGTATCTTCTGTATATAATTATATATCTACAGCTGGTATAAGTTATATATCTTCTTGTATATAGTGATATGGAGCATGCTGGTATAACCTGGGTATCTTCTGTATATAATTATATATCTACAGCTGGTATAAGTTATACATCTTCTTGTATATAGTGATATGGAGCATGCTGGTATAACCTGGGTATCTTCTGTAGATAATTATATATGTACAGCTGGTATAAGTTATACATCTTCTTGTATATAGTGATATGGAGCATGCTGTTATAACCTGGGTATCTTCTGTATATAATTATGTATGTACAGCTGGTATAAGTTATACATCTTCTTGTATATAGTGATATGAAGCATGCTGTTATAGCCTGGGTATCTTCTGTATATAATTATATATGTACAGCTGGTATAAGTTATACATCTTCTTGTATATAGTGATATGGAGCGTGCTGGTATAACCTGGTAATCTTCTGTATATAATTATATATGTACAGCTGGTATAAGTTATATTTCTTCTTGTATATAGTGATATGAAGCATGCTGCTATAGCCTGGGTATCTTCTGTATATAATTATATATGTACAGCTGGTATAAGTTATACATCTTCTTGTATATAGTGATATGGAGCGTGCTGGTATAACCTGGGTATCTTCTGTATATAATTATATATGTACAGCTGGTATAAGTTATACATCTTCTTGTATATAGTGATATGGAGCATGCTGGTATAACCTGGGTATCTTCTGTATATAATTATATGTGTACAGCTGGTATAAGTTATACATCTTCTTGTATATAGTGATATGGAGCATGCTGGTATAACCTGGGTATGTTCTGTATATAATTATATATGTACAGCTGGTATAAGTTATACATCTTCTTGTATATAGTGATATGGAGCATGCTGGTATAACCTGGGTATCTTCTGTATATAATTATATATGTACAGCTGGTATAAGTTATACATCTTCTTGTATATAGTGATATGGAGCATGCTGGTATAACCTGGGCATCTTCTGTATATAATTATATATGTACAGCTGGTATAAGTTATATATCTTCTTGTATATAGTGATATGGAGCGTGCTGGTATAACCTGGGTATCTTCTGTATATAATTATATATGTACAGCTGGTATAAGTTATACATCTTCTTGTATATAGTGATATGGAGCATGCTGGTATAACCCGGGTATCTTCTGTATATCATTATATAGGTACAGCTGGTATAAGTTATACATCTTCTTGTATATAGTGATATGGAGCATGCTGGTATAACCTGGGTATCTTCTGTATATAATTATATGTGTACAGCTGGTATAAGTTATACATCTTCTTGTATATAGTGATATGGAGCATGCTGGTATAACCTGGGTATGTTCTGTATATAATTATATATGTACAGCTGGTATAAGTTATACATCTTCTTGTATATAGTGATATGGAGCATGCTGGTATAACCCGGGTATCTTCTGTATATCATTATATAGGTACAGCTGGTATAAGTAATACATCTTCTTGTATATAGTGATATGGAGCATGCTGGTATAACCTGGGTATCTTCTGTATATAATTATATGTGTACAGCTGGTATAAGTTATACATCTTCTTGTATATAGTGATATGGAGCATGCTGGTATAACCTGGGTATGTTCTGTATATAATTATATATGTACAGCTGGTATAAGTTATACATCTTCTTGTATATAGTGATATGGAGCATGCTGGTATAACCTGAGTATATCCTGTATATAATTATATATTTACAGCTGGTATAAGTTATACATCTTCCTGTATATAGTGATATGGAGCATGCGTGTATAACCTGGGTACCTTCTGTATATAAATATATATGTACAGCTGGTATAAGTTATACATCTTCTTGTATATAGTGATATGGAGCATGCTGGTATAACCTGGGTATGTTCTGTATATAATTATATATGTACAGCTGGTATAAGTTATACATCTTCTTGTATATAGTGATATGGAGCATGCTGGTATAACCTGGGTATCTTCTGTATATAATTATATATGTACAGCTGGTATAAGTTAGACATCTTCTTGTATATAGTGATATGGAGCATGCTGGTATAACCTGGGTATCTTCTGTATATAATTATATTTGTACAGCTGGTATAAGTTATACATCTTCTTGAATATAGTGATATGGAGCACGCTGGTATAACCTGGGTATCTTCTGTATATAATTATATATGTACAGCTGGTATAAGTTATATATCTTCTTGTATATAGTGATATGGAGCATGCTGGTATAACCTGGGTATATCCTGTATATAATTATATATGTGCAGCTGGTATAAGTTATACATCTTCCTGTATATAGTGATATGGAGCATGCTGGTATAACCTGGGTATCTTCTGTATATAATTATATATGTACAGCTGGTATAAGTTATACATCTTCTTGTATATAGTATATGGAGCATGCTGGTATAACCTGGGTATCTTCAGTATATAATTATATATGTACAGCTGGTATAAGTTATACATCTTCTTATATATAGTGATATGGAGCATGCTGGTATAACCTGGGTATCTTCTGTATATAATTATATATATACAGCTGGTATAAGTTATACATCTTCTTGTATATAGTGATATGGAGCATGCTGGTATAACCTGGGTATCTTCTGTGTATAATTATACATGTACAGCTGGTATAAGTTATACATCTTCTTGTATACAGTGATATGTAGCATGCTTTTATAACCTGGGTATCTTCAGTATATAATTATATATGTACAGCTGGTATAAGTTATACATCTTCTTATATATAGTGATATGGAGCATGCTGGTATAACCTTGGTATCTTCTGTATATAATTATATATGTACAGCTGGTATAAGTTATACATCTTCTTGTATATAATGATATGGAGCATGCTGGTATAACCTGGGTATCTTCTGTATATACTTATATATGTACAGCTGGTATGTTATAGATCTTCTTGTGTATAGTGATATGGAGCATGCTGGTATAACCTGGGTATCTTCTGTATATAATTATATATGTACAGCTTGTATGTTATACATCTTCTTGTATATAGTGATATGGAACATGTTGGTATAACCTGGGTATCTCCTGTATATAATTATATATGTACAGCTGGTATAAGTTATACATCTTCTTGTATATAGTGATATGGAGCATGCTGGTATAACCTGGGTATCTTCTGTATAGAATTATATATGTACAGCTGGTATAAGTTATACATCTTCCTGTATATAGTGATATGGAGCGTGCTGGTATAACCTGGGTATCCTCTGTATATAATTATATATGTACAGCTGGTATAAGTCATACATTTTCTTGTATATAGTGATATGGAGCATGCTGGTATAACGTGGGTGTCTTCTGTATATAATTATATATGTACAGCTGGTATAAGTTATACATCTTCTTGTATATAGTGATATGGAGCATGCTGGTATAACCTGGGTATCTTCTGTATATAATTATATATGTACAGCTGGTATAAGTCATACATTTTCTTGTATATAGTGATATGGAGCATGCTGGTATAACCTGGGTATCTTCTGTATATAATTATATATGTACAGCTGGTATAAGTTATATATCTTCTTGTATATAGTGATATGGAGCATGCTGGTATAACCTGGGTATCTTCTGTATATAATTATATATGTACAGCTGGTATAAGTTATACATCTTCTTGTATATAGTGATATGGAGCATGCTGGTATAACCTGGGTATCTTCTGTATATAATTATATATGTGTAGCTGGTATAAGTTATACATCTTCCTGTATATAGTGATATGGAGCGTGCTGGTATAACCTGGGTATCCTCTGTATATAATTATTTATGTACAGCTGGTATAAGTCATACATTTTCTTGTATATAGTGATATGGAGCATGCTGGTATAACCTGGGTATCTTCTGTATATAATTATATATGTACAGCTGGTATAAGTTATACATCTTCTTGTATATAGTGATATGGAGCATGCTGGTATAACCTGGGTATCTTCTGTATATAATTATATATGTACAGCTGGTATAAGTTATACATCTTCCTGTATATAGTGATATGGAGCATGCTGGTATAACCTGGGTATCTTCTGTATATAATTATATATGTACAGCTGGTATAAGTTATATATCTTCTTGTATATAGTGATATGGAGCATGCTGGTATAACCTGGGTATCTTCTGTATATAATTATATATATACGGCTGGTATAAGTCATACATTTTCTTGTATATAGTGATATGGAGCATGCTGGTATAACCTGGGTGTCTTCTGTATATAATTATATATGTACAGCTGGTATAAGTTATACATCTTCTTGTATATAGTGATATGGAGCATGCTGGTATAACCTGGGTGTCTTCTGTATATAATTATATATGTACAGCTGGTATAAGTTATACATCTTCTTGTATATAGTGATATGGAGCATGCTGGTATAACCTGGGTATCTTCTGTATATAATTATATATGTACAGCTGGTATAAGTTATACATCTTCTTGTATATAGTGATATGGAGCATGCTGGTATAACCTGGGTATCCTCTGTATATAATTATTTATGTACAGCTGGTATAAGTCATACATTTTCTTGTATATAGTGATATGGAGCATGCTGGTATAACCTGGGTATCTTCTGTATATAATTATATATGTACAGCTGGTATAAGTTATACATCTTCTTGTATATAGTGATATGGAGCATGCTGGTATAACCTGGGTATCTTCTGTATAGAATTATATATGTACAGCTGGTATAAGTTATACATCTTCCTGTATATAGTGATATGGAGCATGCTGGTATAACCTGGGTATCTTCTGTATATAATTATATATGTACAGCTGGTATAAGTTATATATCTTCTTGTATATAGTGATATGGAGCATGCTGGTATAACCTGGGTATCTTCTGTATATAATTATATATATACGGCTGGTATAAGTCATACATTTTCTTGTATATAGTGATATGGAGCATGCTGGTATAACCTGGGTGTCTTCTGTATATAATTATATATGTACAGCTGGTATAAGTTATACATCTTCTTGTATATAGTGATATGGAGCATGCTGGTATAACCTGGGTATCTTCTGTATATAATTATATATGTACAGCTGGTATAAGTTATACATCTTCTTGTATATAGTGATATGGAGCATGCTGGTATAACCTGGGTATCCTCTGTATATAATTATTTATGTACAGCTGGTATAAGTCATACATTTTCTTGTATATAGTGATATGGAGCATGCTGGTATAACCAGGGTATCTTCTGTATATAATTATATATGTACAGCTGGTATAAGTTATACATCTTCTTGTATATAGTGATATGGAGCATGCTGGTATAACCTGGGTATCTTCTGTATAGAATTATATATGTACAGCTGGTATAAGTTATACATCTTCCTGTATATAGTGATATGGAGCATGCTGGTATAACCTGGGTATCTTCTGTATATAATTATATATGTACAGCTGGTATAAGTTATATATCTTCTTGTATATAGTGATATGGAGCATGCTGGTATAACCTGGGTATCTTCTGTATATAATTATATATATACGGCTGGTATAAGTCATACATTTTCTTGTATATAGTGATATGGAGCATGCTGGTATAACCTGGGTGTCTTCTGTATATAATTATATATGTACAGCTGGTATAAGTTATACATCTTCTTGTATATAGTGATATGGAGCATGCTGGTATAACCTGGGTGTCTTCTGTATATAATTATATATGTACAGCTGGTATAAGTTATACATCTTCTTGTATATAGTGATATAGAGCATGCTGGTATAACCTGGGTATCTTCTGTATATAATTATATATGTACAGCTGGTATAAGTTATATATATTCTTGTATATAGTGATATGGAGCATGCTGGTATAACCTGGGTATCTTCTGTATATAATTATATATGTACAGCTGGTATAAGTTATACATCTTCTTGCATATAGTGATATGGAGCATGCTGGTATAACCTGGGTATCTTCTGTATATAATTATATATGTACAGCTGGTATAAGTTATACATCTTCTTGTATATAGTGATATGGAGCATGCTGGTATAACCTGGGTGTCTTCTGTATATAATTATATATGTACAGCTGGTATAAGTTATACATCTTCTTGTATATAGTGATATGGAGCATGCTGGTATAACCTGGTGTCTTCTGTATATAATTATATATGTACAGCTGGTATAAGTTATACATCTTCTTGTATATAGTGATATGGAGCATGCTGGTATAACCTGGGTGTCTTCTGTATATAATTATATATGTACAGCTGGTATAAGTTATACATCTTCTTGTATATAGTGATATAGAGCATGCTGGTATAACCTGGGTATCTTCTGTATATAATTATATATGTACAGCTGGTATAAGTTATATATATTCTTGTATATAGTGATATGGAGCATGCTGGTATAACCTGGGTATCTTCTGTATATAATTATATATGTACAGCTGGTATAAGTTATACATCTTCTTGCATATAGTGATATGGAGCATGCTGGTATAACCTGGGTATCTTCTGTATATAATTATATATGTACAGCTGGTATAAGTTATATATATTCTTGTATATAGTGATATGGAGCATGCTGGTATAACCTGGGTATCTTCTGTATATAATTATATATGTACAGCTGGTATAAGTTATACATCTTCTTGCATATAGTGATATGGAGCATGCTGGTATAACCTGGGTATCTTCTGTATATAATTATATATGTACAGCTGGTATAAGTTATACATCTTCTTGTATATAGTGATATGGAGCATGCTGGTATAACCTGGGTGTCTTCTGTATATAATTATATATGTACAGCTGGTATAAGTTATACATCTTCTTGTATATAGTGATATGGAGCATGCTGGTATAACCTGGGTATCTTCTGTATAGAATTATATATGTACAGCTGGTATAAGTTATACATCTTCTTGTATATAGTGATATGGACCATGCTGGTATAACCTGGGTATCTTCTGTATATAATTATATATGTACAGCTGGTATAAGTTATACATCTTCTTGTATATAGTGATATGGAGCATGCTGGTATAACCTGGGTATCTTCTGTACATAATTATATATGTACAGCTGGTATAAGTTATAAATCTTCTTGTATATAGTGATATGGAGCATGCTGGTATAACCTGGGTATCTCCTGCATATAATTATATATGTACAGCTGGTATAAGTTATACATCTTCTTGTATATAGTGATATGGAACAGCTGGTATAACCTGGGTATCTTCTGTATATAATTATATATGTACAGCTGGTATAAGTTACACATCTTCTTGTATATAGTGATATGGAGCAGGCTGGTATAACCTGGGTATCTTCTGTATATAAATATATATGTACAGCTGGTATAAGTTATACATCTTCTTGTATATAGTGATATGGAGCATGCTGGTATAACCTGGGTATCTTCTGTATATAATTATATATGTACAGCTGGTATAAGTTATACATCTTCTTGTATATAGTGATATGGAGCATGCTGGTATAACCAGGGTATCTTCTGTATATAATTATATATGTACAGCTGGTATAAGTTACACATCTTCTTGTATATAGTGATATGGAACATGCTGGTATAACCTGGGTATCTTCTGTATATAATTATATATGTACAGCTGGTATAAGTTATACATCTTCTTGTATATAGTGATATGAAGCATGCTGCTATAACCTGGGTATCTTCTGTATATAATTATATATGTACAGCTGGTATAAGTTATACATCTTCTTGTATATAGTGATATGGAGCATGCTGGTATATCCTGGGTATCTCCTGTATATAATTATATATGTACTGCTGGTATAAGTTATACATCTTCTTGTATATAGTGATATGGAGCATGCTGGTATAACCTGGGTATCTTCCGTATATAACTATACATGTACAGCTGGTATAAGTTATACATCTTCTTGTATATAGTGATATGGAACATGCTGGTATAACCTGGGTATCTTCTGTATATAATTATATATGTACAGCTGGTATAAGTTATATATCTCCCTGTATATAGTGATATGGAGCATGCTGGTATAACCTGGGTATCTTCTGTATATAATTATATATGTACAGCTGGTATAAGTTATACATCTTCTTGTATATAGTGATATGGAGCATGCTGGTATAACCTGGGTATCTTCTGTATAGAATTATATATGTACAGCTGGTATAAGTTATACATCTTCTTGTATATAGTGATATGGAGCATGCTGGTATAACCTGGGTATCTTCTGTATAGAATTATATATGTACAGCTGGTATAAGTTATACATCTTCTTGTATATAGTGATATGGAGCATGCTGGTATAACCTGGGTATCTTCTGTATAGAATTATATATGTACAGCTGATATAAGTTATACATCTTCTTGTATATAGTGATATGGAGCATGCTGGTATAACCTGGGTATCTTCTGTATAGAATTATATATGTACAGCTGGTATAAGTTATATATCTTCTTGTATATAGTGATATGGAGCATGCTGGTATAACCTGGGTATCTTCTGTATATAATTATATATCTACAGCTGGTATAAGTTATATATCTTCTTGTATATAGTGATATGGAGCATGCTGGTATAACCTGGGTATCTTCTGTATATAATTATATATCTACAGCTGGTATAAGTTATACATCTTCTTGTATATAGTGATATGGAGCATGCTGGTATAACCTGGGTATCTTCTGTAGATAATTATATATGTACAGCTGGTATAAGTTATACATCTTCTTGTATATAGTGATATGGAGCATGCTGTTATAACCTGGGTATCTTCTGTATATAATTATGTATGTACAGCTGGTATAAGTTATACATCTTCTTGTATATAGTGATATGAAGCATGCTGTTATAGCCTGGGTATCTTCTGTATATAATTATATATGTACAGCTGGTATAAGTTATACATCTTCTTGTATATAGTGATATGGAGCGTGCTGGTATAACCTGGTAATCTTCTGTATATAATTATATATGTACAGCTGGTATAAGTTATATTTCTTCTTGTATATAGTGATATGAAGCATGCTGCTATAGCCTGGGTATCTTCTGTATATAATTATATATGTACAGCTGGTATAAGTTATACATCTTCTTGTATATAGTGATATGGAGCGTGCTGGTATAACCTGGGTATCTTCTGTATATAATTATATATGTACAGCTGGTATAAGTTATACATCTTCTTGTATATAGTGATATGGAGCATGCTGGTATAACCTGGGTATCTTCTGTATATAATTATATGTGTACAGCTGGTATAAGTTATACATCTTCTTGTATATAGTGATATGGAGCATGCTGGTATAACCTGGGTATGTTCTGTATATAATTATATATGTACAGCTGGTATAAGTTATACATCTTCTTGTATATAGTGATATGGAGCATGCTGGTATAACCTGGGTATCTTCTGTATATAATTATATATGTACAGCTGGTATAAGTTATACATCTTCTTGTGTATAGTGATATGGAGCATGCTGGTATAACCTGGGCATCTTCTGTATATAATTATATATGTACAGCTGGTATAAGTTATATATCTTCTTGTATATAGTGATATGGAGCGTGCTGGTATAACCTGGGTATCTTCTGTATATAATTATATATGTACAGCTGGTATAAGTTATACATCTTCTTGTATATAGTGATATGGAGCATGCTGGTATAACCCGGGTATCTTCTGTATATCATTATATAGGTACAGCTGGTATAAGTTATACATCTTCTTGTATATAGTGATATGGAGCATGCTGGTATAACCTGGGTATCTTCTGTATATAATTATATGTGTACAGCTGGTATAAGTTATACATCTTCTTGTATATAGTGATATGGAGCATGCTGGTATAACCTGGGTATGTTCTGTATATAATTATATATGTACAGCTGGTATAAGTTATACATCTTCTTGTATATAGTGATATGGAGCATGCTGGTATAACCCGGGTATCTTCTGTATATCATTATATAGGTACAGCTGGTATAAGTAATACATCTTCTTGTATATAGTGATATGGAGCATGCTGGTATAACCTGGGTATCTTCTGTATATAATTATATGTGTACAGCTGGTATAAGTTATACATCTTCTTGTATATAGTGATATGGAGCATGCTGGTATAACCTGGGTATGTTCTGTATATAATTATATATGTACAGCTGGTATAAGTTATACATCTTCTTGTATATAGTGATATGGAGCATGCTGGTATAACCTGAGTATATCCTGTATATAATTATATATTTACAGCTGGTATAAGTTATACATCTTCCTGTATATAGTGATATGGAGCATGCGTGTATAACCTGGGTATCTTCTGTATATAAATATATATGTACAGCTGGTATAAGTTATACATCTTCTTGTATATAGTGATATGGAGCATGCTGGTATAACCTGGGTATGTTCTGTATATAATTATATATGTACAGCTGGTATAAGTTATACATCTTCTTGTATATAGTGATATGGAGCATGCTGGTATAACCTGGGTATCTTCTGTATATAATTATATTTGTACAGCTGGTATAAGTTATACATCTTCTTGAATATAGTGATATGGAGCACGCTGGTATAACCTGGGTATCTTCTGTATATAATTATATATGTACAGCTGGTATAAGTTATATATCTTCTTGTATATAGTGATATGGAGCATGCTGGTATAACCTGGGTATATCCTGTATATAATTATATATGTGCAGCTGGTATAAGTTATACATCTTCCTGTATATAGTGATATGGAGCATGCTGGTATAACCTGGGTATCTTCTGTATATAATTATATATGTACAGCTGGTATAAGTTATACATCTTCTTGTATATAGTATATGGAGCATGCTGGTATAACCTGGGTATCTTCAGTATATAATTATATATGTACAGCTGGTATAAGTTATACATCTTCTTATATATAGTGATATGGAGCATGCTGGTATAACCTGGGTATCTTCTGTATATAATTATATATATACAGCTGGTATAAGTTATACATCTTCTTGTATATAGTGATATGGAGCATGCTGGTATAACCTGGGTATCTTCTGTGTATAATTATACATGTACAGCTGGTATAAGTTATACATCTTCTTGTATACAGTGATATGTAGCATGCTGTTATAACCTGGGTATCTTCAGTATATAATTATATATGTACAGCTGGTATAAGTTATACATCTTCTTATATATAGTGATATGGAGCATGCTGGTATAACCTTGGTATCTTCTGTATATAATTATATATGTACAGCTGGTATAAGTTATACATCTTCTTGTATATAATGATATGGAGCATGCTGGTATAACCTGGGTATCTTCTGTATATACTTATATATGTACAGCTGGTATGTTATAGATCTTCTTGTGTATAGTGATATGGAGCATGCTGGTATAACCTGGGTATCTTCTGTATATAATTATATATGTACAGCTTGTATGTTATACATCTTCTTGTATATAGTGATATGGAACATGTTGGTATAACCTGGGTATCTCCTGTATATAATTATATATGTACAGCTGGTATAAGTTATACATCTTCTTGTATATAGTGATATGGAGCATGCTGGTATAACCTGGGTATCTTCTGTATAGAATTATATATGTACAGCTGGTATAAGTTATACATCTTCCTGTATATAGTGATATGGAGCGTGCTGGTATAACCTGGGTATCCTCTGTATATAATTATATATGTACAGCTGGTATAAGTCATACATTTTCTTGTATATAGTGATATGGAGCATGCTGGTATAACGTGGGTGTCTTCTGTATATAATTATATATGTACAGCTGGTATAAGTTATACATCTTCTTGTATATAGTGATATGGAGCATGCTGGTATAACCTGGGTATCTTCTGTATATAATTATATATGTACAGCTGGTATAAGTCATACATTTTCTTGTATATAGTGATATGGAGCATGCTGGTATAACCTGGGTATCTTCTGTATATAATTATATATGTACAGCTGGTATAAGTTATACATCTTCCTGTATATAGTGATATGGAGCGTGCTGGTATAACCTGGGTATCCTCTGTATATAATTATTTATGTACAGCTGGTATAAGTCATACATTTTCTTGTATATAGTGATATGGAGCATGCTGGTATAACCTGGGTATCTTCTGTATATAATTATATATGTACAGCTGGTATAAGTTATACATCTTCTTGTATATAGTGATATGGAGCATGCTGGTATAACCTGGGTATCTTCTGTATATAATTATATATGTACAGCTGGTATAAGTTATACATCTTCCTGTATATAGTGATATGGAGCATGCTGGTATAACCTGGGTATCTTCTGTATATAATTATATATGTACAGCTGGTATAAGTTATATATCTTCTTGTATATAGTGATATGGAGCATGCTGGTATAACCTGGGTATCTTCTGTATATAATTATATATATACGGCTGGTATAAGTCATACATTTTCTTGTATATAGTGATATGGAGCATGCTGGTATAACCTGGGTGTCTTCTGTATATAATTATATATGTACAGCTGGTATAAGTTATACATCTTCTTGTATATAGTGATATGGAGCATGCTGGTATAACCTGGGTGTCTTCTGTATATAATTATATATGTACAGCTGGTATAAGTTATACATCTTCTTGTATATAGTGATATGGAGCATGCTGGTATAACCTGGGTATCTTCTGTATATAATTATATATGTACAGCTGGTATAAGTTATACATCTTCTTGTATATAGTGATATGGAGCATGCTGGTATAACCTGGGTATCCTCTGTATATAATTATTTATGTACAGCTGGTATAAGTCATACATTTTCTTGTATATAGTGATATGGAGCATGCTGGTATAACCTGGGTATCTTCTGTATATAATTATATATGTACAGCTGGTATAAGTTATACATCTTCTTGTATATAGTGATATGGAGCATGCTGGTATAACCTGGGTATCTTCTGTATAGAATTATATATGTACAGCTGGTATAAGTTATACATCTTCCTGTATATAGTGATATGGAGCATGCTGGTATAACCTGGGTATCTTCTGTATATAATTATATATGTACAGCTGGTATAAGTTATATATCTTCTTGTATATAGTGATATGGAGCATGCTGGTATAACCTGGGTATCTTCTGTATATAATTATATATATACGGCTGGTATAAGTCATACATTTTCTTGTATATAGTGATATGGAGCATGCTGGTATAACCTGGGTGTCTTCTGTATATAATTATATATGTACAGCTGGTATAAGTTATACATCTTCTTGTATATAGTGATATGGAGCATGCTGGTATAACCTGGGTATCTTCTGTATATAATTATATATGTACAGCTGGTATAAGTTATACATCTTCTTGTATATAGTGATATGGAGCATGCTGGTATAACCTGGGTATCCTCTGTATATAATTATTTATGTACAGCTGGTATAAGTCATACATTTTCTTGTATATAGTGATATGGAGCATGCTGGTATAACCTGGGTATCTTCTGTATATAATTATATATGTACAGCTGGTATAAGTTATACATCTTCTTGTATATAGTGATATGGAGCATGCTGGTATAACCTGGGTATCTTCTGTATAGAATTATATATGTACAGCTGGTATAAGTTATACATCTTCCTGTATATAGTGATATGGAGCATGCTGGTATAACCTGGGTATCTTCTGTATATAATTATATATGTACAGCTGGTATAAGTTATATATCTTCTTGTATATAGTGATATGGAGCATGCTGGTATAACCTGGGTATCTTCTGTATATAATTATATATATACGGCTGGTATAAGTCATACATTTTCTTGTATATAGTGATATGGAGCATGCTGGTATAACCTGGGTGTCTTCTGTATATAATTATATATGTACAGCTGGTATAAGTTATACATCTTCTTGTATATAGTGATATGGAGCATGCTGGTATAACCTGGGTGTCTTCTGTATATAATTATATATGTACAGCTGGTATAAGTTATACATCTTCTTGTATATAGTGATATAGAGCATGCTGGTATAACCTGGGTATCTTCTGTATATAATTATATATGTACAGCTGGTATAAGTTATATATATTCTTGTATATAGTGATATGGAGCATGCTGGTATAACCTGGGTATCTTCTGTATATAATTATATATGTACAGCTGGTATAAGTTATACATCTTCTTGCATATAGTGATATGGAGCATGCTGGTATAACCTGGGTATCTTCTGTATATAATTATATATGTACAGCTGGTATAAGTTATACATCTTCTTGTATATAGTGATATGGAGCATGCTGGTATAACCTGGGTGTCTTCTGTATATAATTATATATGTACAGCTGGTATAAGTTATACATCTTCTTGTATATAGTGATATGGAGCATGCTGGTATAACCTGGGTGTCTTCTGTATATAATTATATATGTACAGCTGGTATAAGTTATACATCTTCTTGTATATAGTGATATGGAGCATGCTGGTATAACCTGGGTGTCTTCTGTATATAATTATATATGTACAGCTGGTATAAGTTATACATCTTCTTGTATATAGTGATATAGAGCATGCTGGTATAACCTGGGTATCTTCTGTATATAATTATATATGTACAGCTGGTATAAGTTATATATATTCTTGTATATAGTGATATGGAGCATGCTGGTATAACCTGGGTATGTTCTGTATATAATTATATATGTACAGCTGGTATAAGTTATACATCTTCTTGTATATAGTGATATGGAGCATGCTGGTATAACCCGGGTATCTTCTGTATATCATTATATAGGTACAGCTGGTATAAGTAATACATCTTCTTGTATATAGTGATATGGAGCATGCTGGTATAACCTGGGTATCTTCTGTATATAATTATATGTGTACAGCTGGTATAAGTTATACATCTTCTTGTATATAGTGATATGGAGCATGCTGGTATAACCTGGGTATGTTCTGTATATAATTATATATGTACAGCTGGTATAAGTTATACATCTTCTTGTATATAGTGATATGGAGCATGCTGGTATAACCTGAGTATATCCTGTATATAATTATATATTTACAGCTGGTATAAGTTATACATCTTCCTGTATATAGTGATATGGAGCATGCGTGTATAACCTGGGTATCTTCTGTATATAAATATATATGTACAGCTGGTATAAGTTATACATCTTCTTGTATATAGTGATATGGAGCATGCTGGTATAACCTGGGTATGTTCTGTATATAATTATATATGTACAGCTGGTATAAGTTATACATCTTCTTGTATATAGTGATATGGAGCATGCTGGTATAACCTGGGTATCTTCTGTATATAATTATATTTGTACAGCTGGTATAAGTTATACATCTTCTTGAATATAGTGATATGGAGCACGCTGGTATAACCTGGGTATCTTCTGTATATAATTATATATGTACAGCTGGTATAAGTTATATATCTTCTTGTATATAGTGATATGGAGCATGCTGGTATAACCTGGGTATATCCTGTATATAATTATATATGTGCAGCTGGTATAAGTTATACATCTTCCTGTATATAGTGATATGGAGCATGCTGGTATAACCTGGGTATCTTCTGTATATAATTATATATGTACAGCTGGTATAAGTTATACATCTTCTTGTATATAGTATATGGAGCATGCTGGTATAACCTGGGTATCTTCAGTATATAATTATATATGTACAGCTGGTATAAGTTATACATCTTCTTATATATAGTGATATGGAGCATGCTGGTATAACCTGGGTATCTTCTGTATATAATTATATATATACAGCTGGTATAAGTTATACATCTTCTTGTATATAGTGATATGGAGCATGCTGGTATAACCTGGGTATCTTCTGTGTATAATTATACATGTACAGCTGGTATAAGTTATACATCTTCTTGTATACAGTGATATGTAGCATGCTGTTATAACCTGGGTATCTTCAGTATATAATTATATATGTACAGCTGGTATAAGTTATACATCTTCTTATATATAGTGATATGGAGCATGCTGGTATAACCTTGGTATCTTCTGTATATAATTATATATGTACAGCTGGTATAAGTTATACATCTTCTTGTATATAATGATATGGAGCATGCTGGTATAACCTGGGTATCTTCTGTATATACTTATATATGTACAGCTGGTATGTTATAGATCTTCTTGTGTATAGTGATATGGAGCATGCTGGTATAACCTGGGTATCTTCTGTATATAATTATATATGTACAGCTTGTATGTTATACATCTTCTTGTATATAGTGATATGGAACATGTTGGTATAACCTGGGTATCTCCTGTATATAATTATATATGTACAGCTGGTATAAGTTATACATCTTCTTGTATATAGTGATATGGAGCATGCTGGTATAACCTGGGTATCTTCTGTATAGAATTATATATGTACAGCTGGTATAAGTTATACATCTTCCTGTATATAGTGATATGGAGCGTGCTGGTATAACCTGGGTATCCTCTGTATATAATTATATATGTACAGCTGGTATAAGTCATACATTTTCTTGTATATAGTGATATGGAGCATGCTGGTATAACGTGGGTGTCTTCTGTATATAATTATATATGTACAGCTGGTATAAGTTATACATCTTCTTGTATATAGTGATATGGAGCATGCTGGTATAACCTGGGTATCTTCTGTATATAATTATATATGTACAGCTGGTATAAGTCATACATTTTCTTGTATATAGTGATATGGAGCATGCTGGTATAACCTGGGTATCTTCTGTATATAATTATATATGTACAGCTGGTATAAGTTATACATCTTCCTGTATATAGTGATATGGAGCGTGCTGGTATAACCTGGGTATCCTCTGTATATAATTATTTATGTACAGCTGGTATAAGTCATACATTTTCTTGTATATAGTGATATGGAGCATGCTGGTATAACCTGGGTATCTTCTGTATATAATTATATATGTACAGCTGGTATAAGTTATACATCTTCTTGTATATAGTGATATGGAGCATGCTGGTATAACCTGGGTATCTTCTGTATATAATTATATATGTACAGCTGGTATAAGTTATACATCTTCCTGTATATAGTGATATGGAGCATGCTGGTATAACCTGGGTATCTTCTGTATATAATTATATATGTACAGCTGGTATAAGTTATATATCTTCTTGTATATAGTGATATGGAGCATGCTGGTATAACCTGGGTATCTTCTGTATATAATTATATATATACGGCTGGTATAAGTCATACATTTTCTTGTATATAGTGATATGGAGCATGCTGGTATAACCTGGGTGTCTTCTGTATATAATTATATATGTACAGCTGGTATAAGTTATACATCTTCTTGTATATAGTGATATGGAGCATGCTGGTATAACCTGGGTGTCTTCTGTATATAATTATATATGTACAGCTGGTATAAGTTATACATCTTCTTGTATATAGTGATATGGAGCATGCTGGTATAACCTGGGTATCTTCTGTATATAATTATATATGTACAGCTGGTATAAGTTATACATCTTCTTGTATATAGTGATATGGAGCATGCTGGTATAACCTGGGTATCCTCTGTATATAATTATTTATGTACAGCTGGTATAAGTCATACATTTTCTTGTATATAGTGATATGGAGCATGCTGGTATAACCTGGGTATCTTCTGTATATAATTATATATGTACAGCTGGTATAAGTTATACATCTTCTTGTATATAGTGATATGGAGCATGCTGGTATAACCTGGGTATCTTCTGTATAGAATTATATATGTACAGCTGGTATAAGTTATACATCTTCCTGTATATAGTGATATGGAGCATGCTGGTATAACCTGGGTATCTTCTGTATATAATTATATATGTACAGCTGGTATAAGTTATATATCTTCTTGTATATAGTGATATGGAGCATGCTGGTATAACCTGGGTATCTTCTGTATATAATTATATATATACGGCTGGTATAAGTCATACATTTTCTTGTATATAGTGATATGGAGCATGCTGGTATAACCTGGGTGTCTTCTGTATATAATTATATATGTACAGCTGGTATAAGTTATACATCTTCTTGTATATAGTGATATGGAGCATGCTGGTATAACCTGGGTATCTTCTGTATATAATTATATATGTACAGCTGGTATAAGTTATACATCTTCTTGTATATAGTGATATGGAGCATGCTGGTATAACCTGGGTATCCTCTGTATATAATTATTTATGTACAGCTGGTATAAGTCATACATTTTCTTGTATATAGTGATATGGAGCATGCTGGTATAACCTGGGTATCTTCTGTATATAATTATATATGTACAGCTGGTATAAGTTATACATCTTCTTGTATATAGTGATATGGAGCATGCTGGTATAACCTGGGTATCTTCTGTATAGAATTATATATGTACAGCTGGTATAAGTTATACATCTTCCTGTATATAGTGATATGGAGCATGCTGGTATAACCTGGGTATCTTCTGTATATAATTATATATGTACAGCTGGTATAAGTTATATATCTTCTTGTATATAGTGATATGGAGCATGCTGGTATAACCTGGGTATCTTCTGTATATAATTATATATATACGGCTGGTATAAGTCATACATTTTCTTGTATATAGTGATATGGAGCATGCTGGTATAACCTGGGTGTCTTCTGTATATAATTATATATGTACAGCTGGTATAAGTTATACATCTTCTTGTATATAGTGATATGGAGCATGCTGGTATAACCTGGGTGTTTTCTGTATATAATTATATATGTACAGCTGGTATAAGTTATACATCTTCTTGTATATAGTGATATAGAGCATGCTGGTATAACCTGGGTATCTTCTGTATATAATTATATATGTACAGCTGGTATAAGTTATATATATTCTTGTATATAGTGATATGGAGCATGCTGGTATAACCTGGGTATCTTCTGTATATAATTATATATGTACAGCTGGTATAAGTTATACATCTTCTTGCATATAGTGATATGGAGCATGCTGGTATAACCTGGGTATCTTCTGTATATAATTATATATGTACAGCTGGTATAAGTTATACATCTTCTTGTATATAGTGATATGGAGCATGCTGGTATAACCTGGGTGTCTTCTGTATATAATTATATATGTACAGCTGGTATAAGTTATACATCTTCTTGTATATAGTGATATGGAGCATGCTGGTATAACCTGGGTGTCTTCTGTATATAATTATATATGTACAGCTGGTATAAGTTATACATCTTCTTGTATATAGTGATATGGAGCATGCTGGTATAACCTGGGTGTCTTCTGTATATAATTATATATGTACAGCTGGTATAAGTTATACATCTTCTTGTATATAGTGATATAGAGCATGCTGGTATAACCTGGGTATCTTCTGTATATAATTATATATGTACAGCTGGTATAAGTTATATATATTCTTGTATATAGTGATATGGAGCATGCTGGTATAACCTGGGTATCTTCTGTATATAATTATATATGTACAGCTGGTATAAGTTATACATCTTCTTGCATATAGTGATATGGAGCATGCTGGTATAACCTGGGTATCTTCTGTATATAATTATATATGTACAGCTGGTATAAGTTATACATCTTCTTGTATATAGTGATATGGAGCATGCTGGTATAACCTGGGTGTCTTCTGTATATAATTATATATGTACAGCTGGTATAAGTTATACATCTTCTTGTATATAGTGATATGGAGCATGCTGGTATAACCTGGGTATCTTCTGTATATAATTATACTATATGTACAGGTGATACAAGTTTTCTTCCTTCTAGAGGTAAAGGTATTTGAAACCTAAACCTAGAGAAACAGAAATCTTGCATCACTTTCCTCACAGAATACTAATACTTCCATTTCACGGTTAAAGTAAAATAAAATCTCGCAAGTGTAACATTTTCCATTATAAAAAAATAACATTATAGACGTCACAGGCTGCGTAGTCACCTCAGAGTGGAGGAATTACCTAATCCACATAATTATTGTCATTTTCTTATATGACCTTCGCAGTCTTTCTGCCTTTATCCCTTCATTTTACATATTGAATCCTTGTTGCTCATATTTTGGCCTTTATAAGTTCCGTTAACTAGGGATTATAAACAGTGGGGGAAACGTTCAGAGGAGAAATTGTGTGCGCAGGGTATTTATTAGTGAGAAAATGTTACGAACACCCCTGTAATTTTAGGATTTGACTTAATGATAGTTTTTACTCACATTTTCATTTGACTTTCTTTGTTACTGACGTTTTTTGACGATTTGGCAAAATAAATAAATACATTGTAACTTTCCGTTCAGTTAAATGTTGTGTTTACTGATATTTATTGTTGCTTTCTTGATATCGTTCAAAATTTTTTGTGTATTCTTACAGTGAATACCATTTTGTTGTTTTTGATATCAATAGGTCCAATATTCTGTGCTGATTATTTTCCTATTATATCTTTATAGGGGTCGGAGCTCTGTTTTTCTGACACAGAGCTCCAGATCCGCTGCATAGAAATTAGAGTTAAATGATACAATTCTGTCTCCCTGCAGCCACCACTAGGGGGAGATAAGGAGCTTACTGCAGACTGTTCATGCATTGAATAAAACCACAGTCTGCAGTAAGCTCCCCCTAGTGGTGGCTGCAGGGAGACAGCATTTTATGATTTAACTCTATGCCTATGTAGAGGATTTGTAGCTTTGTATCAAAAACAAATTTGCTCTGACCTATATCCAAATATATTACTAAGAAATGTATCAACATGTAATTCCTTGTCCACACTGAGCTTTTTGACACGGAAACCGCGACAAAACACGCCAAAAAACAACCGAAAAGGCCTCCCTTTGAATTCAATGGGAGGCGTTGTTTTTTTCCCCGCGAGTGGAAAAACCGTCTCACGGGAAAAAGAAGCGACATGCCCTATCTTCGGGCGTTTACGTCTCTGACCTCCCATTGACATCAATGGGAGGCAGAGAAAGCGTATTTCGCTGCGTTTTTGGCTGCGGATGAAAAATGCAGCGGAAAAACGCATGGAAAAACACGAAAAACGGCGTGCAGGCAGATCAAAATCTGCCACAAAATTCCAAACAGAATTTTGCAAAAAACTCTGTGTGAACATACCCTAAACGTCCCGAAAAACGGCTGAAAAATCGGAAGCAGAATGCCTACAAACATCTGCTCATTGATTTCAATGGGAAATACAACGGGGTGTTATTTTACGCCTCATTTTCAAATAACGGCGCGTAAAAAGACGCCCGCGAAAAAGACGTGCATGTCAATTCTTGAGCCGTTTTTGGAGCCGTTTTTCAATCCAAAGGTGCCCTGGCCAACAGACCCAATACAAGCAATTGGCCCTCTGCAGCTACACCCCTAAAGCCGGTCATAGATATTGGACTCTGGAAAATTTGGATCACAACCTCCATCGGAGCTGTTCTCTGGAACTGATACTACTGGGACGTGGATGACTACAGTTTTGTAGAACTTGATGTGAAAGGACAACTCAAGGATTTATATTTATGGCTGATTTTATTTTCGGGGTAAACGCTCTATGAAATCTTTTTAGTCCGTTGTATTCTGTAAAGTGTTATCCCCTTCCCGGAGTGATGGAATAGAAGTTCATTGTGACAGCTGTAGTGGTGATAAGTACAAGTCATCGGATACATGAATGGCTCGGTAACATCTGCCTTCGCTGAGCCCCTGCCTGGGTTATTAGCAGCTTGCATATAGAGGACCTGCTCAGTGAGTGGAAACCGTTTCATAAATCTGAGCGTGATTTGCATTCGTCGTCAGCGCAGCTCGTTATCAGTGACCTCACTCGTTCTGCAGCCGTGCTTCCCTCGCTGAGAACTGTTGCCAGAGTACTTTAGGTTTTCACTATCTATTACCTTCCACACTCTGCTGAATTTTCTTTTTCAAAGTTCCCAACCATCAGAAGGACATTAGTGATCTTTTCAACTAATCACATCAGACCTTGAGTTTTGAAAGTTTCTCCCCGTGACTTTGAAAGAAGTTCCTCAAGAGATCAAAAAGTTCCCCATGGAAGGAAAGCAATCACGAGTAAAATAATTATATCTTGCCGGAAAAGTACACATGGGATGGAGCGCTCATTAGCGGTATACAGTAAGGCTATCCTACAGAGCTTCAGGTCTACATTAGACCAGTACTAGATATTAAATTGTGTAATATAGCTTTAAAAATTAGTATAAAAGAATGGGGTGGACATCAACTCAGATGGACCACTGCTTGAAAGCAAGGTAGTCATGATGGAGAACCTCCCTTATGTCTTCCTTCCTCTCCAGTGTACCAGTTATTCTTCTCCAGTGATTTAGTTCCTTCATCCCTAAAGTTCCTGGTGTCTGTTTCTCAAGTGCCCTAGTTTCTGGTGTCCAATGTTTTTTTTTACCCTTATTCATGCCTGGTATCCTGTGCTTTAGGTTGATCAAGCGTACTTTTATGGTCTTGGAGTATTTTTTTGAAGAAAATGAAGACAGAACTGCTGTCAACTGACAGCCACTCCATTCCCTATGTCCAGAAGCATTCACTTTCTTGATAGAAGATGTCGGGCCATAGGTTTATGGTCAGAGGTATAGTCATCGGGGGTACACAGGAAGCTGTCACATCTGGGCCCTAGATCCTGAAGGGTCCCAAAGATCCCTCTGCCACAAACTCTAAGAAGACACCTGTATTACAGCTTGGCACATGGTAGGGGCGTAACTAGGAAAGACTGGGCCCCATAGCAAACTTTTGACTGGGCCCCCCCCCCTCTGCTGGGTATCACACAATCCTCCCTTGTAGATAGTGCCTCCCTATAGATAGCACCATACACAGCCGACTGTAGATAGCGCCATGCACAGCCCATGTAGATAACGCCTTACAGCCCCCCTGTAGATAACGTCTTACAGCCCAAAATCCCCCTGTAGATAACGCCATACAGCCCCCCCTGTAGATAATGCCATACAGCCGTCCCCCTGTAGATAACGCCATACAGCCCCCCTGTAGATAATGCCATACAGCCCTCCCCCTGTAGATAATGCCATACAGCCCCCTGTAAATAATGCCATACAGCCCTCCCTGTAGATAACGCCATACAGCCCTCCCTGTAGATAACGCCATACAGCCCCACTGTAGATAACGACATACAGCCCCCTGTAGATAACGTCATACAGACCCCCTGTAGATAATGTCATACAGACCCCCTGTAGATAACGACATACCAACCCCCTGTAGATAACGCCATACAGAACACTCCTATAGATAACACCATACAGAACCCCCCTGTAGATAACGCCATACTGCCCCCTGTAGATAATGCCATACAGCCCCCCTGTAGATAATTTCAATCAGGCCCCCTGTAGATAACGCCAATACAGACCCCCCTGTGGATAACGCCATACAGACCCCTGTAGATAACGCTATACAGCCCCCCTGTAGGTAACACCATGCAGCCCCCCCCCCAAAAAAAAAAACTGCCTCTAGTTTGTCCTACAAAGGATATGCATCCCCTATCCACAGGAGAGGGGATACATGTGTGATCGCTGGCAGCGATAGGGAGAACGGGGGACCGAAAGTCCCCAGAAGTTCTCCATGACAAACCTCGGACTTCCGGCGTCTGCGCAGCTCAATAAAAATGAAAGGAGCGCTGGTCACGCATGCGTACAAACGTGACCGGTGCGCAATTCATTTCTATGGAGCTACAGACAGACCCCGGAAGTCCGAGGTTTGTCATGGAGAACTTCTGGGGACTTTCGGTCCCCCGTTCTCCTTATCGCTGGGTGTCCCAGCAATCACACACGTATCCCCTATCCTGTGAAAAGGGGATGCATGTCTTTTGTAGGAACAACCCTGGAGCCAATTCACACCAGGACGCCGTTATATACTCAAGGCACTAAATAGAGACACATAATAACACAGATCAAGCAACAACAGCTTGTTGATGGTTTCCATATAATAACCCTGGTTTTTCTGCTACATTTTTACTAGACTGTTTATTTTAGACTGGCAATTAGGTAAGTGCTCTGACATCAATGGAGACCAAGCAATGCCAAACTCTGCCCTTTTCATTAGGCTCTGTTCACATTAAGCTTAAACCCTTCGTTAGATATACCCTACACAAGAAGGATGTACCGTCAGCTCAGGCAGAAGGCTGAGACGTATGCCACTGTGTAGGCGTACATTGGCATACAATATGCTCCCATTGTAAAGAAACATATACCGTCCGGCATATGTATTTTTACTGTATCCCTTTGTATATTATAGTGTAGTCTCCTATGCTATTCTACACAGCAAAAAAGGTATGCCGAACTATACCGGCCCAACGTATGCCAAAATTGACTATTTTGGCATACACCAGGGGAATAGGAGCCTATGGTTACGTTCAGCTTTCTCATTGCAGATGCCGAACTTAGTTCTTGAAATGGGCCTGTGATCCCTTTGCAATGGAGACCAAGAAAGCCTAAGAAATCTACTTTACTTATGTCATAGGCTGAGTTCACAAGGGGCGGATATGCTGCGTAAAAGCACGCAGCGTATCTGCCCTGTGCGCGGCAGGGAATTCTAGGCGAAAAACCGAACCAAACTGTGGTGCAGTTTTTTCGTCCCGAACATCCGTTGCGGAAAACTGCAGCACATACCCCAGATGAGAGCTGACATTAGGGGTGTTTAGGGCCAGGGTATATCATATTTATATATACCTGTATATATGATTGCCGTGAAATAAAACAATTAAAATGCTGTCCACGTTTTTGCTTTTCAAAAAGAAACAGAAAAAAAAATGTGAAAAACTTGGATACAAGCTCGACTTTTGTGAATATGTTAGACGTGGATTTAATTGAATTAGAAGTAATAAAACCTTGTTGGTTCTTTGTTCCCCTTCTATGAGCAGAATTTCCCCCGCTTAGCTCAATCCTTTGTTGTGAAGAGGGGTCCGCAGTTTAATTATACTGTAGATCAAAGCTACAAACAAGAGAATTTCACGTCTATTCCCAGCATGTTTTTTATCACCCAATAATATAATTGCGCGGTGTTTTTTCAGCCGGGGTTGATTGTTACAGGGAAGCCTCGTCTTTTTATCTACGGCTCGGGCAGGAAATTGCACATACCTCTCTGTAAAATATATTATCCTTATGCGGCCGGAATCTCAACGTTTAAGACTGGTTTAAAGTCTGGAAAGGAAGTTGCTCGGAGCTTAAAAAACGAAGGGGATATTACACAGGGATGGAAGGGAATTTACATTCATTATTACAGTTCTGCTGATTAGAAGATTATAATCATTCTTCTTTAGATGCATTTCCTCGTGTATTTAATAAATTAGAACCTTTAATGATACGATTTGCAAATACTAAAGCTCTATCAGACAATTCCATGCCTAAAAGGGGAAAATAAAGTCATAAGCAATCTTCTAATGTCATAGATATGTACCGGAGGATCAAATTGGCGGAGTACTTGAGTTGTATCGGCCTCTTATTTCAAGAACAAATGGTTTTATATTCTTGAATATAGGAGGCAGTATTATAGTAGTTATATTCTTGTATATAGGGAGCAGTATTATAGTAGTTATATTCTTGTATATAGAGAGCAGTATTATAGTAGTTATATTCTTGTATGTAGGGGGCAGTATTATAGTAGTTATAGTCTTGTATATAGGGGCAGTATTATAGTAGTTATAGTCTTGTATATAGGGAGCAGTATTATAGTAGTTATAGTCTTGTATATAGGGGCAGTATTATAGTAGTTATATTCTTGTATATAGGTGTAAAGGATCTGCCAGGCACTACGTCTGTGGATACTCCCAGGGTTAATCAGTCGACACCTGAGGCCAGACCTCTTAGACTGACACCGGCTCCCACCAATCAGGGTGGCAGGCTCAGGAGTGGGAGAGCCTATCGCGGCCTGGTCAGTCGGAGTTAGCTCCGCCCCCTGTCCATTTATACCTGCCTTTTTCTCTTCCTCATTGCTTGTTATTCTTCTTGGATTCCTGGCCCCACTGCTGCCTTGCTCCAGCCTGCTTCTGCCGTGCTTCTGCCTTGCTTCAGTTCTCGCTTATCCTGCTTCGCTCTGCCCCTGGCTTGCTTCCTGTTCCGTGCTCTGCGTTTGTATACTCCACGACATCCTGATCCTGACTGGCTCGTTCACCACTCCGTTTCCTCACGGTGTTCCGTGGGCTACTGCCCCTTCCCTTGCTTGTTCCCTGTTTGTATCCCCTTGCACTTAGTCAGCGTAGGGGCCGCAGCCAAGTTGTACCCCGTCGCCT
Source organism: Rhinoderma darwinii (assembly GCF_050947455.1). Taxonomy (NCBI): domain Eukaryota; kingdom Metazoa; phylum Chordata; class Amphibia; order Anura; family Rhinodermatidae; genus Rhinoderma; species Rhinoderma darwinii. Next base: position 473,470,765 of record NC_134688.1, read on the forward strand.
AGGGCGGGTCGTTGCAAGTAGGCAGGGACAGGGCGGTGGGTAGATTAGGGCTCACTTCTTCCCTTCACCTGCTTCCTGCCATAACATAATAACAAGCCCATACCTAGTCTACCATTTCTCCGACGCTGACGCTACCATGGACCCCCTTGAGACCCTGATCCAGCAGATGCAGGGCCTCTCCCTACAGGTCCAGGCCCTGGCTCAGAGGGTCAACCAGTCTGACGCTGCCATAGTAGTACCCCTCACCTCACCTCTAGAACCCGACCTCAAGTTACCTGACCGGTTCTCAGGGGACCGTAAGACTTTTCTCTCCTTCCGGGAGAGTTGCAGACTTTACTTCCGTCTAAAACCTCACTCCTCAGGTTCCGAGAACCAGCGGGTGGGTATCTTTATATCCGGACTCCAGGAAGGGCCCCAAGAGTGGGCCTTCTCCTTGGCTCCTGACGCCCCTGAACTTTCCTCCGTCGATCGTTTTTTCGCTGCCCTCGGACTCATTTACGACGAGACTGACAGGACTGCCTTAGCCGAGAGTCAGCTGGTGACCTTACGTCAGGGTAGGAGACCTGTTGAGGAGTACTGTTCTGATTTTAGAAAGTGGTGCGTAGCTTCTCGGTGGAACGACCCGGCCCTAAGGTGCCAGTTTAGGTTAGGATTATCTGACGCCCTGAAGGATCTGCTTGTTAGCTACCCCTCTTCTGACTCCCTAGACCAGGTTATGGCCCTAGCAGTACGACTTGACCGACGTCTCAGGGAACGCCAGCTTGAACGTTTCAATGTTTTCCCCTCTGACTTCCCTGCGATTCCCCCCGAGGTCCCGTCTCCTCGCTCTTCCACGCAAGACTCTGAGGTACCTATGCAACTCGGGGCCTCCATGTCCCCTCGACAACGTAGAGAGTTCCGCAGGAAGAATGGTCTCTGCTTCTATTGTGGGGGTGACAAGCATCTACTGAACACCGGTCCCAGGCGCAAGAATAAGCAGCCGGAAAACTTCCGCGCCTAAGTGATCGTCGGGGAGGTCACTTGGGCGCACAGGTATTTCCCGTTAATATGAAACGCAATAAAATTTTGCTTCCCTTTCAGGTCTCGTTTGCTGGCCGGTCTGCCACTGGCAGTGCCTTCGTGGATTCTGGCTCATCTGCTAATATCATGTCTGTGGAATTTGCTATGTCTCTAAAAATGCCTTTTATTGATTTGCCTTATCCTGTCCCGGTAGTGGGTATCGACTCCACTCCTCTTGCTAATGGTTATTTAACTCAGCATACTCCTGTTTTTAAACTCCTTGTTGGCTCCATGCATTTGGAGCAGTGCTCTGTACTGGTGATGCAGGGATTATCGTCCGATCTGGTATTAGGTCTTCCCTGGTTGCAGCCGCATAATCCAACGTTTGATTGGAATACTGGGGATCTCACCAAATGGGGTAGTGAATGCCTGACGTCATGTCTTTCGGTTAACTCTATTTCTCCCCGTGAGGAGGTAAACACGCTACCTGAGTTTGTTCAGGACTTCGCTGATGTGTTTTCTAAGGAGGCCTCCGAGGTGTTGCCCCCTCATAGAGATTACGATTGCGCCATCGATTTGGTACCTGGTGCTAAGCTTCCTAAGGGTAGGATATTTAATCTTTCATGTCCTGAACGTGAAGCTATGAGGGAGTATATCCAAGAATGCCTGGCCAAGGGTTTCATTCGCCCCTCGACTTCTCCTGTAGGTGCTGGCTTCTTCGTGGGGAAGAAGGATGGTGGTCTTAGGCCGTGCATTGACTATCGGAACTTAAATAAGGTCACAGTAAGGAACCAGTATCCCCTTCCTTTGATTCCGGATCTTTTTAATCAGGTTCAGGGGGCCCAATGGTTCTCTAAGTTCGATCTACGGGGGGCATATAACCTTATCCGCATCAAAGAGGGGGATGAGTGGAAGACTGCGTTCAACACGCCCGAAGGTCATTTCGAATACCTGGTCATGCCCTTTGGGTTGTGTAATGCCCCTGCCGTCTTCCAGAATTGTATTAATGAAATTCTGAGAGATTACCTGGGAAATTTTCTTGTAGTGTACCTTGATGACATACTGGTGTTTTCCAAGGACTGGTCCTCCCATGTGGAGCATGTCAGGAAGGTCCTCCAGGTCCTCCGGGAAAATAATCTGTTTGCGAAAACCGAAAAATGTGTGTTTGGGGTACAGGAGATACCATTTTTGGGTCAAATCCTCACTCCTCATGAATTCCGCATGGACCCTGCCAAGGTTCAGGCTGTGGCGGAATGGGTCCAACCTGCCTCCCTGAAGGCGCTACAGTGTTTTTTGGGGTTCGCTAACTATTACAGGAGATTTATTGCCAACTTCTCGGTCGTCGCTAAGCCTCTTACGGACCTCACTCGCAAGGGTGCGGATGTCCTCCACTGGCTTCCTGAGGCCGTCCAGGCTTTTGAGACCCTCAAGAAGTGCTTTATCTCGGCCCCCGTGCTGGTTCAGCCCAACCAAAGGGAGCCATTTATTGTGGAGGTTGACGCGTCCGAGGTGGGAGTGGGGGCCGTCTTGTCCCAGGGTACCAGCTCCCTCACCCATCTCCGCCCCTGTGCTTACTTCTCTAGGAAGTTTTCGCCCACTGAGAGTAACTATGATATTGGCAACCGCGAACTTTTAGCCATTAAATGGGCTTTTGAAGAGTGGCACCACTTCCTGGAGGGGGCCAGACACCAGGTAACGGTCCTTACTGACCACAAGAATCTGGTTTTCCTAGAATCTGCCCGGAGGCTTAATCCTAGACAAGCTCGATGGGCGCTATTCTTTACCAGATATAACTTCTTGGTTACCTATAGGGCTGGGTCCAAAAATATTAAGGCTGACGCACTGTCACGTAGTTTCATGGCCAATCCTCCTTCTGAGGAGGATCCTGCTTGTATTTTACCCCCTGGTATAATCGTTTCTGCCACTGATTCTGATTTAGCCTCTGACATTGCGGCTGATCAAGGTTCAGCTCCCGGGAACCTCCCTGGGGACAAGCTGTTTGTCCCCCTGCAATACCGGCTAAGGGTACTCAGGGAAAACCATGACTCCGCACTATCTGGTCATCCTGGCATCTTGGGTACCAAACACCTCATTACCAGAAACTATTGGTGGCCTGGGTTGCCTAAAGACGTTAGGGCTTACGTCGCCGCTTGTGAGGTTTGTGCTAGGTCCAAGACCCCTAGGTCCCGACCTGCGGGCTTACTACGTTCTTTGCCCATTCCCCAGAGACCTTGGACCCATATCTCCATGGATTTTATCACCGATTTGCCTCCATCTCAGAGCAAGTCGGTGGTGTGGGTGGTAGTAGACCGCTTCAGCAAGATGTGCCACTTTGTGCCCCTTAAGAAACTACCTAACGCCAAGACGTTAGCTTCTTTGTTTGTTAAACACATTTTGCGTCTCCATGGGGCCCCAGTCAATATCGTTTCTGACAGAGGGGTACAATTTGTTTCCTTATTTTGGAGAGCTTTTTGTAAAAAGTTGGAGATTGATCTGTCCTTCTCCTCCGCCTTCCATCCTGAAACTAATGGCCAAACGGAAAGGACTAATCAATCCCTGGAACAATATTTAAGGTGCTTCATCTCTGACTGTCAATTTGATTGGGTCTCATTCCTTCCCCTCGCCGAATTTTCCCTGAATAACAGGGTCAGTAACTCGTCAGGGGTCTCCCCGTTTTTCTGTAATTTCGGGTTTAATCCAAGGTTCTCCTCCATTTCTCCCGGTTGTTCCAATAATCCCGAGGTAGAGGACGTTCATCGGGAACTGTGCACAGTCTGGGCCCAGGTTCAGAAGAACCTAGAGGCGTCCCAGAGCGTACAAAAGATTCAGGCGGATAGAAGACGTTCTGCTAACCCCCGGTTTGTCGTCGGGGATCTGGTGTGGTTGTCGTCTAGGAACTTGCGCCTTAAGGTCCCGTCCAGGAAGTTTGCTCCCCGATTTATTGGGCCTTATAAGGTCATTGAAGTCCTCAACCCTGTATCCTTCCGTCTGGAGCTGCCCCCATCCTTCCGCATACACGACGTCTTTCATGCCTCCCTCCTTAAACGCTGCTCCCCATCCTGGTCCCCCTCAAGGAGACCTCCTGTTCCCGTTCTCACCCCTGAGGGGGTGGAATTCGAGGTGGCCAAGATTATGGACAGTAGGATGATCCAGGGCTCCCTCCAGTACCTGGTCCATTGGAGAGGATACGGGCCGGAGGAGAGGACTTGGGTACCTGCTCGGGATGTTCACGCTGGGGTATTGGTCAGGAGGTTCCACCTTCTCTTCCCCACTAAACCGGGTCCTCTTAGTAAGGGTCCGGTGGCCCCTCATAAAAGGGGGAGTACTGTAAAGGATCTGCCAGGCACTACGTCTGTGGATACTCCCAGGGTTAATCAGTCGACACCTGAGGCCAGACCTCTTAGACTGACACCGGCTCCCACCAATCAGGGTGGCAGGCTCAGGAGTGGGAGAGCCTATCGCGGCCTGGTCAGTCGGAGTTAGCTCCGCCCCCTGTCCATTTATACCTGCCTTTTTCTCTTCCTCATTGCTTGTTATTCTTCTTGGATTCCTGGCCCCACTGCTGCCTTGCTCCAGCCTGCTTCTGCCGTGCTTCTGCCTTGCTTCAGTTCTCGCTTATCCTGCTTCGCTCTGCCCCTGGCTTGCTTCCTGCTCCGTGCTCTGCGTTTGTATACTCCACGACATCCTGATCCTGACTGGCTCGTTCACCACTCCGTTTCCTCACGGTGTTCCGTGGGCTACTGCCCCTTCCCTTGCTTGTTCCCTGTTTGTATCCCCTTGCACTTAGTCAGCGTAGGGACCGCCGCCAAGTTGTACCCCGTCGCCTAGGGCGGGTCGTTGCAAGTAGGCAGGGACAGGGCGGTGGGTAGATTAGGGCTCACTTCTTCCCTTCACCTCCTTCCTGCCATAACAATAGTAGCAGTAGTTATAGTCTTGTATATAGGGGGCAGTATTATAGTAGTAATATTCTTGTATATAGGGGCAGTATTATAGTAGTTATATTCTTGTATATAGGGGGCAGTATTATAGTAGTTATATTCTTGTATATAGGGAGCAGTATTATAGTAGTTATATTCTTGTATATAGGGGGCAGTATTATAATAGTTATATTCTTGTATATAGGGGGCAGTATTATAGTAGTTATATTCTTGTATATAGGAGCAGTATTATAGTAGTTATATTCTTATATATAGAGGCAGTATTATAGTAGTTATATTCTTGTATATAGAGGCAGTATTATAGTAGTTATATTCTTGTATATAGAGGCAGTATTATAGTAGTTATATTAATGTATATAGGAGGCAGTATTATAGTAGTTATTTTCTTGTATATAGGGGCAGTATTACAGTAGTTATATTATTGTATATAGGGACAGTATTATAGTAGTTATATTCTTGTATATAGGAGCAGTATTATAGTAGTTATATTCTTGTATATAGGAGCAGTATTATAGTAGTTATATTCTTGTATATAGGGGGCAGTATTATAGTAGTTATATTCTTGTATATAGGAGCAGTATTATAGTAGTTATATTCTTGTATATAGGAGCAGTATTATAGTAGTTATATTCTTGTATATAGGGGGCAGTATTATAGTAGTTATATTCTTGTATATAGAGGCAGTATTATAGTATTTATATTCTTGTATATAGGGGGCAGTATTATAGTAGTTATATTCTTGTATATAGGAGCAGTATTATAGTAGTTATATTCTTTTATATAGGAACAGTATTATAGTAGTTATATTCTTGTATATAGGGGGCAGTTTTATAGTAGTCATATTCTTGTATATAGGAGGCAGTATTATAGTAGTTATATTCTTGTATATAGGGGGCAGTATTATAGTAGTTATATTCTTGTATATAGGAGCAGTATTATAGTAGTTATATTCTTGTATATAGGAGGCAGTATTATAGTAGTTATATTCTTGTATATAGGGGCAGTATTATAGTAGTTATATTCTTGTATATAGAGGGCAGTATAATAGTAGTTATATTCTTGTATATAGGGGCAGTATTAAGGTAGTTATATTCTTGTATATAGGGGCAGCATTATAGTAGTTATATTCTTGTACATAGGGGGCAGTATTATAGTAGTTATATTCTTGTATATAGGAGGCAGTATTATAGTAGTTATATTCTTGTATATAGGAGCAGTATTACAGTAGTTATATTCTTTTATATGGGGCAGTATTATAGTAGTTATATTCTTGTATATATGGGGCAGTATTATAGTAGTTATATTCTTGTATATAGGGGGCAGTATTATAGTCGTTATATTCTTTTATATAGGAGGCAGTATTATAGTAGATATGTTCTTGTATATAGGACCAGTATTATAGTAGTTATAGTCTTGTATATAGAGGGCAGTATTATAGTAGTTATAGTCTTGTATATAGAGAGCAGTATTATAGAAGTTATAGTCTTGTATATAGGGGCGGTATTATAGTAGTTATATTTTCGTACTTAAAGAGATAGTATTATAACAGTTTATTAAATTTGTGAATTATGAGACATTATGCGAGGGATATTCACAATGACTATAAGGTATACAGCTAAATCTTTATTTTAGATTGTATTTAATGTGTATTTAGGAATAATTACTGCATCATCTTAGTTATTATCACTTGTAACTGTAATTGCCACGTAACATATTTTACAAGGAACTGTTTATAAAGTCTAATCACATAAAGTGAGGACATCATTATCTTTTTAGTAGTTGCTTCTTTCCCTCCTTCCCCTCCTTCCCTGTGTATAAAATTCACTGCGTTCATTTCGGCGTTAATTAAGATTAATAGTATTGTTGACGCGTTTCACCCTAGCAGCTAAACCTATAAACAGCTGCAATGTTAGTGATTATGGCCGGTCTACGCAGCACTACCCTCAAGCAACTGTGTTTTCCTTCGTACAACTGTAGACTTTGCAGCTCGTCTAGAATAGCTCCCTGGCCAAAAGAAAGTATATTATCCCAGCAAGTTACTGTGGACAAATGTTCCGTAGGAAATAATTCCAACGGAAACCAGCTGCCTCCTAATGTCACATGAGTAAATCTATATTCGCTGTGGATGGCGCCGCAGATCTCTTTGGAAGTTCAACTACTCATCACGCTGATTAGGCGTTAGAAGTTTTTCGGTAATATACCATATGTGACTATTGGTTCCATGAGATATATAGGCTCAGTATTATGCAGCTTAGCTCAGGCCAATAGTCATTAAATACTAAAAGGCTGGTAAATACCACGCGTAGTGTCAATAATGCTGAGAAACATTAAAATACATCACTGGGGGAAAAAAGGAAGAAATTTAGAGTAGTTTACAGTAACGAGCAAAATGTGTTGTGTAGAAATGGAGGCCGTGAAGATTATATTTGACTTGAGCGAGACCACTACCCCTGTTCGTGGGTGAGATTGCATGAGCCAAATAAAGCAATTCTGATTTAACCTTCGAAGGGCTTGGAAAATCGAAAATTGTAGGTAAGGCAAAGACCGCGGGAAAAAAAGGCCACAAAAACGCGTGGTAACGAGCGCTGCATTTTTTTTTATGCCTCCCATTGAATTCAATGGGAGGTCAGACGCAGAAACTGCGGCAAGAAAGGACATGCTGCTTTTTTTCCCAGGAAAAAAACACCTCTGCCCCCCTTTGAAATCAATTGGGAGATTTTGACCATTTCTGGCGCTGATTCCGACGCGGTTTCCATGCCAAAAACTCAGTATGAACATGGCCATAACCTTCTAAGCTCAGGGGAGGGCAATCTTCGGCCATGGTTCCCATGGGCTTTCCTCTCCTTAGTGCTGACTCTTAGTGAGTCGGGGATTTAACATTTTTCGTGGTCATGTGAATTTATATAAAGCCGCGACGTTTAACAATTAATTAAAATGTTTTGTATCTTTATGTTTTCATTCTTAGTTTGATTAATTTGGTTTGGGGGTCCGGGTCCACAGATAACATTACCATGAAGCCAGAAATCTGCCCCCCCCACAGCCAATTCCCTTTCCTGTTGAGGAATTTTTGCCCCAGTGATTGCCTCTGTTTGGGTAAATAGGATGGAGCAGAGGCAACAAGTGTCCGGTGATAAGAGTCACGTGATTACAAGTGTCCGGTGATAAGAGTCATGTGATAACAAGTGTCCGGTGATAAGAGTCATGTGATAACAAGTGTCAGGTGATAAGAGTCATGTGATAACAAGTGTCCGGTGATAAGAGTCATGTGATAACAAGCTCTGGTTGGAAGTGATACATCATGGGGCATAACTAAAATAAAAAATGGGGGATTTGTATGGTCCAGTCATTACTGGCATTTCCCAGAGGAGTTATCAATGTAACATTTTGTTTTAACTGGAGATTTCCTTTAAGGGTCTGTTCACATTGATCGGATATAAACCATGGCATGTTGCATTATCAGCTGACACAAGCCATATATAAGGACAAGAGCGTTGTCCGAAACGCGTAGGCCAATTCATACTGCAACCACCCCTGTGCACATTTGGAATTGTTTGGAATAAACTTGGAAAACTGATTCCTTTTAAACTATCTTAGCGCTGGATCAAAGACCTCTTCTTTTCCTCTATGGCTTTGCCATGTGCCGTCACGAAGGATCCGAGCGCAGTCTGGACTGGGACACTTTGTGGGTGAACTGGAGGATTCCTCCTGTTTTTCTTTCGGTTCACTTGCGACAGATTTGTTATAGAAGTTTCTATAACTGTCCCATACATCTGAGTGGGGATTGCAGAAATCCATGCACCTGATTCAAAAACATTAAGCCTTAGGGCTTATTCGAATGAACGTGGGGAAACTCGGATGTGAAAAACGGCAATTTTTCTCGTCCGCGTTGCCCCTGTGTGGGACCCATTTATATGGATCCCCATAGACTTGAGTCTATGGGGGGATCCGTGAAAACAGAAGAAAATAGGATATGTTCTATTTTTCAACAGACCCTTCACACAGTCCATTGACTCAATGGCCGTGTAAACAGCCCCATTGAAATACATGCGTCCATGGGAATAAGCCCTTAGTCTAGTGTCGAAAAATGTGCCAAATATTGCATAGTTTAACGCAATTTTGATGTTTTCACCACACTAGACACTTTTAAAAGTGTTCTGAAAAGCGGGTGCGCCTTAGTGGTAAAGGGTTGCGGCGTACCATAAAGAGACTTGGCTTAAAAAGCGCCAATATGTGCCAAAAATAGGTTAAAAAAACTTGCGCAAAAGTTTGTTGCGCAAAATGCACAATCAAAAGTCGTATAAGGAAGAGAAAGGTGTCTAATAGGTCATGTAAGATGGGCCGCAATTATAATACAGCAGGCACCACTGATACATTTTGCACATTTTGTGACCATACTGTACTCACATAATACTCCTATACAGTAGTGCCTAAAAATACTGCCATACAGTGACCACATAATAGTGCCATACAGTGACCACATACTACTGCCAAGCAGTGACCACATAATAGGGCCATACAGTGAACACAAAATACTGCCATACAGTGAACACAAAATACTGTATTACAGGGCCTACATAATAGTACCATGCTGTACTCACATAATACTGCTATACAGTGACCACATAATACTACCATGCAGTGACCACATAATACTGCCATACAGTGACCACATAATACTACCATACAGTGACCACATAATACTACCATACAGTGACCACATACTACCATACAGTGACCACATAATACTACCATACAGTGACCACATACTACTGCCATACAGTGACCACATAATACTACCATACAGTGACCACATAATACTACCATACAGTGACCACATAATACTGCCATACAGTGAACACAAAATACTGTCTTACAGGGCCTACATAATAGTACCATGCTGTACTCACATAATACTGCTATACAGTGACCACATAATACTACCATACAGTGACCACATAATACTACCATACAGTGACCACATAATACTGCCATACAGTGACCACATAATACTGCCATACAGTGACCACATAATACTGCCATACAGTAGTGCCTAAATAACACTACCATACAGTGACCACTTAATACTACCATACAGTAGTGCCTAAATAATACTGCCATACAGTAGTGCCTAAATAATACTGCCATATAGAGACCACATAATACTGCCATACAGTGACCACATAATACTGCCATACAGTGACCACATAATACTGCTATACAGTAGCGCCTAAATAACACTACCATACAGTGACCACATAATACTGCCATACAGTGACCATATAATACTGCCATACAGTGACCACATAGTACTGCCATACAGTAGTGCCTAAATAATACTGCCATATAGAGAACAGATAATACTGCTATACAGTGAACAAATAATACTGCCATATATATTATTGTCATATAGTGACCACAAAATAATTGCCATACTGTGCCCCCAAATACTGCTATGGAGTGCCTAAATAATACCACAGTGGGCACCATGATGTAAGTTTGGTCCATAGATGTGGAATGATAGTGCCCCAGACTCGCTGCCCTTTTCTCCACATGCCATAATTGGGCCCTGACCTCCTCTATTGTTTCCCCTCCATTCTGGTTTGTGTCCATATTGTCCCTTTGTAAGACAGTGACCCCCTAATAATGGTGGGAGATTATCTACAACACATCGAGCGAGATGATCTCAGGTTATTGCGGCAGCTGCCAGAGAAAATCTTCTATATAAATACTCCAGGAAGTCAAGCCCCGGGGTGTGTTCTCGGCTTCTCTCTGCTGTGTATTTCTAGGAGGTGGAAGCGCAAATAATGAAAGAAACGCGTAATGTCTGAAGGTGGAAGATCTGAACTCTGGACCCCAGAACTTCTCCAATAATTAAAGTACAAGTTCCCAGTGCCGTAAACAGAAGCATTTGTTATTATTCCTCGTGCTTTCTAGCGTGATACAATTAAAGGGAAACTGAATATCACTGAGATTTCTGGCATTCTCAGAGTATGTACACAATATGGACAAAAGTATTGGGACACCTGCACATTACACCTACAGGAGCTTTTATGACGTCCCGAATCCATAGATATGAATATGGAGTTGTCCCCCCCCCCCTTTGCAGTAGAACATCTTCCACTCTTCTGGGGGCTTTCTACAAGATTTTGGTGTCTCTGTGGGAATTTTTGCCCATTCATCCAGAAGATCATTTGTGAGGTCAGATACTGATGATGGGGGGAGGGGGCCGGGCTCCTAATCTCCGTTCTAGTTCAATCCAAAGGTGTTGAATGGGGTTGGGGTCAGGGTTCTGTGCGGCCGGTAAAGTTCTTCCACACCAAACTCCCCCAACCAACCAGCCAACCAACCAACCAACCAGCCAAACAACCATGTCTCTATGGACCTTGTGCACTGGGGCGCAGTCATGCAGAACAGAAAAGGGCTGAACCCCAAACTGTTCCCACAAAGTTGGAAGTGACAATTGTCCAAAATGTTGTGTGTGCTGAAGAATTACGATTTCCCTTCACTGGAACTAGGAGGCCGACCCTTGAAAAACACCCCCATAGCATTACCCCTCCCCCACCAAACTTTACAGAGGGCACAATGCAGTCAGGCGGTTAACGTTCTCCTGGCATTCACCAAACCCGGACGCCAGATAGAGAAGCGTCACTCCACAGAACACGTCAGATAGAGAAGCGTCCCTAAACAGAACACGTCAGATAGAGAAGCGTCACTCCACAGAACACGTTCCGCTGCTCTAGAGTCCAGTGGCGGCGGCTTTACACCCCTCTATCTGACGCTTGGTATTGGGCTTGGTGATGTAAGGCTGGCATGCAGCTACTCGACCTTTATGCCATGAAGCTCCCGGGCGCAGTTCTTGTGCTGATGTTAATGTCAGAGGAGGTCTGTACTCTGCAGTTATGGATTCAGCGGAGTATTGGTGACTTTTCTGCACTTGCTCCTGAGGACTCGGCGCTCCCACTCTGTAACATTACGTGGTCTGCACTTCGTGGCTGAGTTGCTGCAGTTCCTTCCACTTTACAATAATATCAGTCACAGGTGATGGTGGAATGTCGAGGAGGGAAGAAGTTTCCGGAACTGACGTGTTACACTGGTGACGTCCTATTACAGGACCGCGCTGGAGGTCAGTGATCTCTTTACAATGACCCGTTCTATCACTAATGTCTGTAAAGTGACTGCAGAGCGAGTCCCGGATGTTATATACCAGGGGGGATGAGACTGACGGAAACACCGGGATACAATCAGGGGTGAACCTAGCCGATAAAAAGACGCCCCCCCCAATCTATCCGAGTTCTATCCAAGTGCTGTTTAATATATAGAAAAGATTTAAAGAATTCTACTTACTGTATTACTTTAGTATCATAGATCAGCAACGCAGCATTATCACTGAAAATGGTTTAACACACCTTCTATGCCCCATTTTTATTACCTAATTGACTTATGATTTTTAACTGAGTTCAGTGGCTCGGCGTGGACGGCATGATGCAGTGACGTCATCGTGCCGGGCAGTTGACATCATCAGAGTGCTCCCGATCTCTTGTAGGCCTCAGGCCTCAACCAGGCTCTGGCCTACAAGAGCAATCTAGCGCTGAGACCTGAATCCATTAGGTCGCCTATTATCTATCACATCTAAGTTATGAACTTATATGTGATCGGTAATAGCTCGATCCTGCAGGACCCGCTGACACTGAATCCGTCAGTCCCGCTGACCTGACGGATACGGGATTCGGCGCTATATTCAGCTGCTCTGTATACAGGATACAAAGCAGCTGTATCTCAAAAAGTAAAAATTATTTTATAAAAACGAATTAGAAACTTGCACCAATCACACTGATATAATAACTACTGAGGGTGCTATGGGGGGATTATACTGCAAGGAGGGTACTGACTCTGACTGCTGTGGGGGAGTGCTGTGGGGGGAACTATACTGTGCTCAGCTTCCTGCCCCCACTAATTTAAGTGATGTGGGGGTTGTCTGAGCATCTTACTGACAGCAGAGGGCTCTATGGGGCTGAAATATCCCCCCATAGAGCCCTCACTAATTACTATACTGCAAGGTGGGTGTCTGGCCGTTTAACTGACTGCTAAGGGCTCTAAGGGGGCGGATTCCCCTTACGGTCCTCAGCAGTCAGTCAGACGCTCAGACCCCGCTAACCTTGCAGTATGGTAGCTAATGAGGAATCTATAGGGAAGATTATTCCCCCCTATAGAGCCGTCGGCTGTCAGTAAGATGCTCAGACCGCCCCTTGTAGAATCCCCCGACCTTCAGCAGCGGCCGATCACTTTTGAATTAGCGGGGGCAGGTTTATGGGGAAGGATTATACTGCGCTCAGCTTCCTGCCCCTACTAATTTAAAAGGGTTCGGCCAACGCTGGGGGTCGGGAGTATACTGCAATGGGGGGTCTGGGCGTTTTACTGACAGCAGAGGGCTCTATAGGGGGGAATTATCCCCCCATAGAGCCCTCACTAGTTACTATACTGCAAGGTTAGGGGGGGTCTGAGCATCTGACTGACTGCTCTAAAGGGGGGAAATCCCCCCCTATAGAGCCCTCTGCAGTCAGACGCTCAGACCAACCCTCCCCCTATCCTTCCATTATAGTGCTGTGAGGGCTCTATGGGGTGGATTATTTCACCCCCAAAGAGCCCTTGGCTGTCAGTAAAATGCCCAGACCCCCCTTGCAGTATACTCCCGGGTCCCATCCCAGCAGCTTCGGCCGACCAAGTTAAGGCAGGAGCGTACCACGTGCGTCTTGTCACTTCTCCTCTTCGCTCGACCGCTCCTCCTGCAGACCTGCTCCTCTCTGGCGGCGCGTGCTGTATACAGCGTCAGAGAGGAGGAGGAGTGTTACAGACGTGCCCATCATGCGGCACATCTGCTAAGTCTGCATGTCCCCTCCCCCCGTTCAGTCCGTCCCTGGCTGAAAATGCAGCCACAGTATTTTGTCCTCTAATAGTGCCCACACAGTATATTGCACCCTTTAGTACCCCTACACAGTATAATGTCCGCTTAGAGGCCCCCCAAACAGTATAATGCCCCCCTCCCCTGGCTGCCACACACAGCACCCCCGCTTGTAGATAGTGTCCACCTGTAGATTGTGCCATACAGCTTCCCTGTAGACAGTGCCATAATCCCTGACCTCCTCCTTGTAGACAGTGCCATACATCCCCCCACCTCCCCCTTGTAGACAGCGCCCCCCCCAAAAAAAAAATTGTACTCACCTAGGCCCCGTTCCCATGACAAACTGAGCTGCTCCACGACAGGATCCTTGCGTAGGTCGGCGTGATCGTGTAGCCTAGTACAGAGTTTCCCAACCTTTTCGAACCCGAAGCACCACTGGAAAAATAAAATTTCCTCAGGGCCCCCCTACCAAAGATTGTTTCGAGAAAGACAGAAAATGGCTAAAAACAAGCACTACACTCATAGGGTCTGTTCACACAGCGTTTTTTGTAAGGCAAAAAAAAATCTGCCTCAAAATTCCTTCAGGAATTGGCAGCGTTGTCTGACCTTTTTTTTTTTTTGCGTTTTTTTTTATTTGAATGCAAAAGACGCAGGAAAAAAAGCACCAAACGAGCGACGCAGGTATTTACTGCCTCCTATTAATTTCAATTGGAGCTCAGAGGTGGAAACCAGTTGAAGACCATCAGCCCCCCACTCACAGTAACATGACCATCAGCCCCCCACTCACAGTAAAATAACCATCAGCCCCCCACTCACAGTAAAATGACCATCAGCCCGCCACTCTCAGTAAAATGACCATCAGCCCCCCACTCACAGTAAAATAACAATCAGTTCCCCACTCACAGTAAAATAACAATCAGTTCCCCACTCACAGTAAAATAACCACCAGCCCCCTACTCACAGTTTAATAACCATCAGTTCCCCACTCACAGTAAAATGACCATCAGCCCCCCACTCACAGTAAAATAACCACCAGCCCCCACTCACAGTAAAATAACAATCAGCCCCCCACTCACAGTAAAATAACCATCAGCCCCCCACTCACAGTAAAATAACCACCAGCCCCCCACTCACAGTAAAATGACCATCAGCCCCCCACTCACAGTAAAATAACCATCAGCCCCCCACTCACAGTAAAATAACCACCAGCCCCCTACTCACAGTTTAATAACCATCAGTTCCCCACTCACAGTAAAATGACCATCAGCCCCCCACTCACAGTAAAATAACCACCAGCCCCCACTCACAGTAAAATGACCATCAGCCCCCCACTCACAGTAAAATAACAATCAGCCCCCCACTCAAAGTAAAATAACCATCAGCCCCCCACTCACAGTAAAATAACCACAGCCCCCTACTCACAGTTTAATAACCATCAGTTCCCCACTCACAGTAAAATGACCATCAGCCCCACACTCACAGTAAAATAACAATCAGCCCCCCACTCACAGTAAAATAACCACCAGCCCCCTACTCACAGTTTAATAACCATCAGTTCCCCACTCAAAGCAAAATGACCATCAGCCCCCCACTTACAGTAAAATAACATCAGCCACCCACTCACAGTTAAATGACCATCAGTCCCCCACTCACAGATTCCCCCTGTAGATAGTGCCATACAGCCCCTTGTAGGTTGTGCCACACAGCACCTTTTTAGGTAGTGCCACACAGTTCCCTGTAGGTAGCGCCACACAGCCCCCTATAGGTAGTGCCACACAGCCCCCTTGGAGGTAGTGCCACATAGCCCCTATAGGTAGAGCCACACAGCCCCCTTCTAGGTAGTGCCAAACAGCCCCCTTGTAGGTATTGCCACACAGCCCCGTGGTAGATAGCGCCACTGTAGCTCCCTGAAGTAGCGCAATCCCTGTGTGGCCGGGGATTCCGCTTCTGGAGCGACCGCTTGATTCCTCTGTCCATATATGGACAGTGACATCATGGGCAACTCCTGAAGCGGAATCCCCATCCCCAGAGTTGCCGACGCTGTGACCGGGCATTCCACTCCAGGATAAGCCCCTGTCGTCTGTGTCCATTTATGGACAGTGACATCACTGGCTTCTCCTGGAGTAGAATCCCCGGTCACAGAGTTGGCAACACTGGGGACGGGGATTCCGCTTCAGGAGTTGCCCATGATGTCACTGTCCATATATGGACAGAGACATCAAGCGCTCCGTCCAAGAGCGGAATCCCCGGCCACACAGGGATTCAGCTCCCTCAAGGAGCTACAGTGGCGCTAGTAGATAGAGCAGGGAGATACCTCCCTACTTTGCTATAGTGGCATCGCTACCGCTGTAGCAGCAGCAGCGTCATGCCCTCATGCCCGGTATGGCTGCTACAGAGGTAGCAACGCCACTGAGTGAAAAAGCGCCTAGGCGGAAAGGCGGCTGCTGAATTGCCGGGCCCGGGCGCTTCTGAAACAAACAGGGGAAGGGAGCCAGCTCAGTGCCCCCTTCCACCTGCTGGAGTGATGCGCCCTGTGCAATGGCACAGGTCGGACACCCCTAAGGCCCTGGATGTGTCCCTATAGTATATGTTTCTGGGGCATAAAAGCATTAATGGGCATTGTAGCTGTGTATTGAGTTACCCCAACCCCCTACAGAAGTGACAGGTGCTGGATGACAACCACTTTAGCAGCCATTAAAGGGGTATTCCCAACTTAGACATTTGTGGCATATCCATAGGATTTGCCATAAATGTCTGAGAGATGCAGGTTCCAGCTCTGGGACCTGCACCTATATCGAGAACGGGGGTCTTCTGACCCTCGTTTCACCAGGTGCGACGACTGCTGGCCGCAGAATCCGGGCGGGGACTAGTGGAGAGAGTGTCGCGCGTGCAATGCGTCTCCCTCCATTCTGTTCAATGGGAGTTCCGGAAACAGACAAGTCCCAGTGCTTTCCTGTCCATCTGCATTTTAGTGGCGTCTGATACATTTTCATATAACTCCAGACCAGCTCCAGAATGCCCTATGCAGTTACACACAAGGGGACGACTCAGAGATTGATATTTGCATAGCAGTTTTGGACAGTTTATTTGCATACTGCATTTGAATAATTAAAGCCCCGCCCACAAACGCAAAACCTTCTTGAAATGCCCATTTTGGAGACATATTTGCATAAGTACATTTATAGATTTTACTTCCAATACTACACTTGACCACATGGTGTGCTGTTACAATTTAATACGTCAATGAGCAACATTACGCACAAAGGAGGGAATATATCAACCTTCATAGAGGGCCCAAAGGTCACAATTTGTGTTGAAATTAGCAAATTTTGGGCATTTTACGCTGTCCTCGCCACGTTAAAAAATAGGCGTGGTCTCACAAAAGGGGCGGGGCCATACAGACCCGACAAATTTATTATACTTTATGCCAGAAAACTGGTGTAATCTATAGCTGAAATCTACACCAGCTCCTAACTGGTGTAAATTTCACTCTAAGGGGCGTAACACGGTAGAATCCCGTACCTTGCCCTTCCCTGATCAGACGTACCCGCCCTTCCCCATCCGACAATTATATATATATATATATGTGTGTATACGTCATCCCTCCCCTCCTGGTCCACTCAGGCTCTCATGTTGCGGTCATGCAACGTACTGATGACAGGCAGCGCCAGGATGTTGTATGTGACGCAGCACACAGGACATCGCAATTTCTGCAAATCACATGCATTTCACTCTATTTTCCTAAATGTTTTTTCGTCTACACGTAAATAAAGCTATTTTTTTGTAAAATGAAAGTTCTGCAGCTTTCTAAACATACTTTGTGATTCAATTTGTCACCCTTTCCAAGATCTCTGTTTGCTGTCAGTGAATGTTTATATCCATAAACTGAAAACCCCTGCGAACCTCATAATTCTCGCAGCTGGGGATTTGTTACAACTGTATCCGAAGATAAAATCTTCTGTGAATTAAACATCAGATCAGTATTTGGCCTTGTTCACACAGTGCAGATTTGCGGCAGATTTTGCATGCATCTTTTAAGCCAAAACCCGAATTGGACCCAGGAGAGCAGACCTATGAGGCCTTCCTTTATATCTGTCTTCTGTTTAGGATCCGTTTCTGGTTTTGGCTTACAAAGTCCTTGCAAATCTGCAGCAAATCTGCAAAGTGTGATCAAGGCCTACATTTCTTGCTAAAACATGTCAGTGCAGGTAAAATGTATCAGCCTGGAGCCTAGACTGTTTTTGTAGTGCAGATACAATTGTAACAAGCCCTCAGCTGGGAAAAGTATTAGGTCTGTACCAGTTTTCCACCTCTGTATGTAAACAGTAATGTTTCCATTCATTGACAGCAATCAGAGATCTTGAAATTGGGGAGTAATTGAAACACACGGGCAGATTTACTAAGACTGGCGATTCATATGCTGGAGTAAAATGCAACAGATTTATTGAGAGGCGCGCGCCTCTTAATAAGGCCGGATTCACACGAATGTGCAGAAACTCCAAAGGGAAACTTTTTCACGCACACGTTGCCCCCGTGCGGGTTCCGTTTTCACACAGACTTGAGCCAATGGAGGGATCCGTGAAAACGGAACAAAATAGGACATGTTCCATCTTTCAACGCACCCTTCACCCTCTGTTGAAACAAAGGCCCCATTGAAATACATGCGTCCGTTATTTTGACGTCCGTCACGCTGACGTACTGCACGTTCGTCTGAATTCGGCCTAAATCTGTTAGATATTCCGGCTGGCCGTAACAGCTGCCGCGCGCCATCCATCCCCACCGAAAATAAAATCCACTGTACGATTACCCACGGCCCCATATATGCTGCACTAAACTCTTCTCCAGCTTCTGCCCACTATGTAATGAACGCTGCCATCCGACCGCCGTTCTGAGGATCCCTGAGAGAACAGGTACCTTGTCCTGCCGTGTTAACCTTCATCCAATATCGAGAAAGGATGGAAGGACTAATGAGGGCATTAACATTCACATGAGTACCCGGGGAACCAACAAACCAGGGCCGGCTGGAGAGTCTTCATACTAATTAGATGAGCCCGTCTCCCTGGTGCTGGGCATTTATCTGTGAAAAGCAGAAGATAATGTAAGGAATAAGATATTTACACTGGGGAGAAGCCAATGAACTGTTCAACAGATTATAAAAATGACGATAAAGCTCGGCGCGGCGCTGAATATTATTAAGCTTTAATGTAACGCGGCTCTTAATAGCACAAGGAGAACGGTGGCGAAACGCTGAGGAATCTATAGAGGGAGAAGGGTTTTTCTTCTTCAAAAATAGCATTGATGCCATGGGTGTAGCAATAGGGGGTGCGGAGGTAGCAGTTATACCCAGGACCCGGTGCTTGAGGGGGCACAATGGTCCCCCCCGCCATCAAAGAAGACACCGTGATAGGTGGGGGGGACTGTTACAGATTTTGCATTGGAGCTTCACGTTAAACCTCTTATTGACTCTGATGATAATTATATCAACAGTAAACTACTGCCCCCTAGATGACGAAAATGTAAGAAAAATATAATTCTAGATCACTTGCATATGAATTTATTAGAAGTAGGGGCCTCATTTATCAAAATCATGAAAACAGAAAAGTGGCTAAGGTTGGTTGGTGCCCTGTGTGGTCACTTCTATTCACAAACCCCGTCCCTCCTTACAGCTTACCAAATAGTCCCCAAATAACACTGCTAGACACTGTCCATTCAATGTAGTAAAAAATGCCAAAGTATTGGGCATCGAATGTCGTATGTGGGAGGGGGGGGGGGGCAAGCTCTGGATGTCCAGGCCACCAGGGCCAGTGGTGCCACCTCAGTAGTGACAGTAGATGTTTGACACATTCTGACTGCGCTCCCGGTGATCGAAGCAGCTTAGTAGACCTTGGTAACGATACGTCTCGTGCTCACAATGATAAGAAAGTGGATGTGCACGTGTTCTGCATAGGTGGAGGGTTGGGCCCTCAGAATTTTCCTGGTGGCTCCAAATAAATCCAGTCTGACGCTACTAAGAGCATTTCTGGAGATATAGGATGTTTCATGTCTGATATTTATATATATATATGTAGACAGTGAGACCTCTTTGGGACGACCACCCAAAATTGGTGCAAAAAATGGTCTTCTGGAGGGTAGTCTTCTCAAAGAAGAGGCCAATATACACGGAAGAAAGGGAAATTGAAAATCAGTCACAGAAAAATCTGGTCTAGATGAGGAGTGGTCTTTTATAAAAGTTTTTGACCCTCCATCCCCACCTTGCAAACATATCCATCCAATAGTTTATTATAAATTTGAAATTCACACTGGTTAATAATTCAGGGACAGGTAATTCATGGGGACCATGTGTGGTGCCTCAGGGTTTCTTCTCCATGGAGGTCCATCTGGGAATAGAAAAATAATTACCATAAAGTTCTAGCGTCTGAGATTTCTAACCTATAGATTTTGTTCTGGCTTAGGGACCGCTTTGTAACGTTTAACATTTAGTGTTCATTAAAAGTACATTTGTAAGGGCCTGTTCACATTAGCGTGGCCCTTCCGTTGAGGGTTTCGTATTTTTCCGTCGTGTTAACCCCTCAACGGAAAGGCAAACAGAAACCTTAGCTTCCATTTGCATCACCATTGATATCAATGGTGACGGAAACATCGCTAATAGTTTCT
This sequence comes from Rhinoderma darwinii, assembly GCF_050947455.1. Lineage (NCBI taxonomy): Eukaryota > Metazoa > Chordata > Amphibia > Anura > Rhinodermatidae > Rhinoderma > Rhinoderma darwinii. The sequence continues at coordinate 473,491,255 of NC_134688.1, forward strand.
GTTCGTCACCATTCCGGCAGGTTTCCGGTATTCCGACGGAATCAATAGTGGAGTCGACTACGCTATTGATTCCGTCGTTAAAACGGAAACCTGCCGGAATGGTGACGAACGGAAACTATTAGCGATGTTTCCGTCACCATTGATCTCAATGGTGACGGAAACGGAAGCTGTGATTTCAGTTTCACTCTCTGTTGCGGGGTTCACCCGACGGAAACCTCATACGGAACCCCGGAACGGAAAGCCAACGCTGATGTGAAAAGGCCCTAAAACAGATGCCACAACGCAGATGTGAACGAAGCCTAACCCACAAATCTGGTTTGTAATGTCTCAAAAACTTGGGCAAACTTTTTGAAAAGCTGTCGGTCACGAGATCCCCACCGTTTCCTGTGGTTAATATAGCTCAATGACGTACGGTCCACCCCCACGTTACAACAGCAGTCAACGATTGGTTGTTACAGTCTTGCCACATTGAACGCCATATTTTTAAGGGTCAGAAATCCCATCTCTACCCATTGAATCCTAGTCCCATTGTCCACTTTAAAGTAGACCAGCCAGAAAAGCCAAAAACAAAGAAGTCAATGCACCAAAAAAAGAAACATCTCATGCCAAGTCCCGAGGGTGCATATTCTTCTGATATTACCATTTGTATGTAAATATTCCTCATTGTTCACTGTAGTTGCGTTTTTCCCCCTGGAACAATTAGTTTTTGAAATTCACATTTCCACCTTCATTTACATATTGTGGATACCGTTACCTGGCAAAGCCATTTGTGCTGTAAATGATACTTGTCTGAGATCGAGCTCGGGGGGGATAAATGACTAATTCACCATAATCAACATTATTTTTTAATTTTCTTCCTCACAGGCAAAATTGGTAGGAGGTTTTTGAAAGCTCAAACAGATCCAAACTCGTTTCGTAATTGCTTAATAAATGAAATGGAAGATGATATATGATTTGTTATTTGTCTACGCCTATTTTTTTTTGTAATTATTATTATTTCGTTTTTTATTTTATTAGTATATGATTAATGATAATTGATGTATGTATCGTTTTATTTTGTATTTCAATGAGTTTGTAAATTTTTTACTATATGATTTATTTATTATTGTTTTTGTATTTATTTATTCTTTTCCTTGTATTGTTCTGATATACATTTATGGATTATTTATGTACCTTAATTGTTGATTGTATTTGTCTTATTATTTTGTATTTCCCTTATTTTGTTATTTTTTTAGTATATGATTTATTTATTATTGTTATTGTATTTATTATTTTATTTGTATTGCTTTGATATATATGTATTTATTATTATTTATGTATTTTTCATTGTATTTGTCTTATTATTTTGATATTTATCTTATCATTCTATCATTTATTTATGATTATTGCTTCATTCATACTTTTCTGTTTTTTATTATTTTTAATTCTGGTGTTATACAATTTATTTACTATTTTTATAATGTATTTATTGGTAGATTTATTCATCATTTAATTTTAGATTTATTTATGAATCTTTGATCATAGTTACTCACTTCCCCTTGTCTTTTTAATCCTTCTCAGGCCGCCATGACGACTACTCCCGGCCACGATCCACAGTACCCTAGATGGTAATATTGCTACCCTTCGTGCCCACGCAGTAATAGAACCTCTTCTGTTTGTGCCCCCAATAAGCCCCCAAATAAAGTGCTGCCTTTCAACCCAACCAAGTGATAGTGACACTTTTTTAGTGCCCCCCTACTTAATAAAAAGGTTTCCTATAAGCCCCACACAGTTATAGTGTTCCTGTTCCACAAACAGTTATAATGCCCCTTTTGTGCCTTCACTCAGTAATAATGACCCGTTGTGCCCCCATTTAGTAATAATTCCCCTTTTATGCCCCTGTTCAGTAAGAATGTGCCAGGCTGCTGATGTCATCAGCGTGCTCTCGGTGTCTCATAGGCTGCAGGCCTAAACCAGCATGTAGCCTACCAGATTAAATGGCGGCGAGGCAGGGAACCAATGGCTCTCTGCTCCGCCATAATATTTAATTTAGGAGACTGTTGGCCCCGGGCCCCACAGTAGCCTCTATTGCTGCTACGACAGTAGTAATTCCCCTGTATAATCTCTAATTTGTAAATACATAAAAAAAATATTTGGATTTGGAAAATTCCAGTCTCTCTTAGACATTTGCAAGTGTTCGTTGAGTGCGCCGAAAAGGCTCCCGATGCATACGCTTAACGTATCTATAGGACCCCATTGATATGACGTATGCCAAAAGATTGTCCTTTTAACATATGCCGGAACGGTGCGTGTCACCATCCCTTTTTTTTTCTTGTAACTGAATAGAAAAATGTGGACTACTGAGCTGTCCCATACAGAGGCATCCCGCAAAAATATATACCGCGTAGTATACTTTTCATATCATGGGATACTATAGGTGAAGTATGCTACTGTACAGGGGCATACGTCAGAGTCTTCAAAACTGCTGCAAAAGGTGGAATCTGATTGGCTGCTATGGGCAGCTACTCAACATTTCCTATGCACCAGTTATGGGTTTTCTTATAGAATCAATGAATTGTCCTATATAAAACGGACCTTTTATTTTCCCCAAGTGGATCTCACCGCAGAATTTATTCCTGGGGGGGATCTGTGGAATATTAAGTTTAATTGAATATATTGAAATATTGTTGGTGTATTTTCCATCCTAATATAACATGATACACATAATGGTAACAGCATATTTTATATGGTCTGTTATATATGACCATAGCTGACCAATTCATTCTTTATTTCTCAGTTATTATTTAAAGACTATGTAAACCTTTGAAGGGCAATTTTTTAAATAAAAAGGTCAATCAGTGCGTTTGGTGCAACTTTGTAAATAGTTTGTATTAAAAATTATTTTAACTTTTTGAGATACAGCTGCTCTGTATTCTCTATACAGAGCACCTGTATCTTTTGCTAAATCCTTCTCCCGCCAGGTGCTGGGACTGACGGGTTCAGTGACAGCGGGTCCTGCGTGTCAGATCCACCTGTAATTTATCACATCTAAATTCATAACTAGGATGTGATAGATGACAGGTTGATCCTGTGTACCCGCTGACACTGAACCCGTCAGGTCCACTGGACTGACGGATTCAGGTCATAGCAAACGATACAGCTGTTCTGTGTAGAGAATACAGAGCAACTGTATCTCAAAAAGTAAAAATATTTTTTTAATAAAAGCTATTTAGAAAGTTGCACAAAACACACTGACCTTTTTATTAAAGAATACAAAACAAAATTGCCTTTCAAAGGTTTACATAGTCTTTAAGTAATTTTTCAAATTTCCAGTCTCAGATTACAGCACAAATACTGGAGCTTAATCTGAAAAAAAAAAAATCTATCTATCTATCTATCTATCTATCTATCTATCTATCTATCTATCTATCTATCTATCTATCTATCTATCTATCTATCTCATATCTATCTATCTATCTATCTATCTATCTATCTATCTATCTATCTATCTATCTATCTATCTATCTATCTATCTATCTATCTATCTATCTATCTATCTCATATCTATCTATCTATCTATCTATCTATCTATCTATCTATCTATCTATCTATCTATCTATCTATCTATCTATCTATCTATCTATCTATCTATCTATCTATCTATCTATCTATCTATCTCATATCTATCTATCTATCTATCTATCTATCTATCTATCTATCTATCTATCTATCTATCTATCTATCTATCTATCTATCTATCTATCTATCTATCTATCTATCTATCTATCTATCTATCTATCTATCTATCTATCTATCTATCTCATATCTATCTATCTATCTATCTATCTATCTATCTATCTATCTATCTATCTATCTATCTATCTATCTATCTATCTATCTATCTATCTATCTATCTATCTATCTATCTATCTATCTATCTATCATCTATCTATCTATCTATCTATCTATCTATCTATCTATCTATCATCTATCTATCTAATACAAAACGTGTATGCAGGTGCAAGAACACCTGTGACTGGAAATATACAGCGGAAAAAGAAATGGCGACAGCACACTGCGAACACTAATGCCACCTAAGCCACTGAATATAAAAAAAAATATGCATTACTGCTAAATCTACTTACAAATATAAGTGTATATATGTAGGCTTAGTCCCAGTTCTGGGTGTATGTGCAGCGTAGGTTCCCACCTTACAGAGGTCGCCTTGTCGTGGCAGATGGGCTCACACAATTTGATCAAAAGGTGCACTAAGAACCTCCTTATTATAAGTAGATTTAGCAGTAATGCATACTCATCTACACTACCGTTCAAAAGTTTGGGGTCACCCAGACAATTTTGTGTTTTCCATGAAAACTCACACTTATATTTATCAAATGAGTTACAGAATGACTAGAAAATATAGTCAAGACATTGACAAGGTTAGTAATAATGATTTTTATTTCAAATAATAATTTTCTCCTTCAGACTTTGCTTTGGTCTTGGAATGCTCCATTTGCAGCAATTACAGCATTGCAGACCTTTGGCATTCTAGCTGTTAATTTGCTGAGGTAATCGGGAGAAATTTCACCCCATGCTTCCAGAAGCCCCTCCCACAAGTTGGATTGGCTTGATGGGCACTTCTTGCGTACCATACGGTCAAGCTGCTCCCACAACAGCTCTATGGGGTTGAGATCTGGTGACTGCGCTGGCCACTCCATTACAGATAGAATACCAGCTGCCTGCTTCTTCCCTAAATAGTTCTTGCATCATTTGGAGGTGTGCTTTGGGTCATTGTCCTGTTGTAGGATGAAATTGGCTCCAATCAAGCGCTGTCCACAGGGTATGGCATGGCGTTGCAAAATGGAGTGATAGCCTTCCTTATTCAAAATCCCTTTTACCTTGTACAAATCTCCCACTATACCAGCACCAAAGCAACCCCAGACCATCACATGACCTCCACCATGCTTGACAGATGACGTCAGGCACTCTTCCAGCATCTTTTCAGTTGTTCTGCGTCTCACAAATGTTCTGTGTGATCCAAACACCTCAAACTTCGATTTGTCTGTCCATGACACTTTTTTCCAATCTTCCTCTGTCCAATGTCTGAGCTTTTGCCCATATTAATCTTTTCCTTTTATTAGCCAGTCTCAGATATGGCTTTTTCTTTGCCACTCTGCCCTGAAGGCCAGCATCCCGGAGTCGCCTCTTCACTGTAGACATTGACACTGGCGTTTTGCGGGTACTATTTAATGAAGCTGCCAGTTGAGGACCTGTGAGGCGTCTATTTCTCAAACTAGAGACTCTAATGTACTTGTCTTGTTGCTCAGTTGTGCAGCGGGGCCTCCCACTTCTCTTCCTACTCTTGTTAGAGCCTGTTTGTGCTGTCCTCTGAAGGGAGTAGTACACACCGTTGTAGGAAATCTTCAGTTTCTTGCCAATTTCTCACATGGAATAGCCTTCATTTCTAAGAACAAGAATAGACTGTCGAGTTTCACATGAAAGCTCTCTTTTTCTAGCCATTTTGAGAGTTTAATTGAACCCACAAATGTAATGCTCCAGATTCTCAACTAGCTCAAAGGAAGGTCAGTTTTATAGCTCCTCTAAACAGCAAAACTGTAAACAGCGGTGCTAACATAATTGCACAAGGGTTTTCAAGTGTTTTCTAATCATCCATCAGCCTTCTAACACAGTTAGCAAACACAATGTACCATTAGAACACTGGAGTGATGGTTGCTGGAAATGGGCCTCTATACACCTATGTAGATATTGCATTAAAAACCAGACGTTTGCAGCTAGAATAGTCATTTATCAAATTAACAATGTATAGAGTCTATTTCTGATTAATTTAATGTTATCTTCATTGAAAAAAACTGTGCTTTTCTTTCAAAAATAAGGAAATTTCTAAGTGACCCTAAACTTTTGAACGGTAGTGTATATTTAGTGGCTTAGGTGGCATTAGTGTTCGCAGTGTGCTGTCGCCATTTATTTTTCCGCTTTCTATCTATCTATCTATCTATCTATCTATCTATCTATCTATCTATCTATCTATCTATCTATCTATCTATCTATCTATCTATCTATCTATCCTCTCACACATGAATCATGAATGACAATTTTGTAGTCCAAACTGTTCTATTCACCTACGTCCAATCTGCAACCTATTTTATTTAGCCTATTATCTTACCTATCTTCTTAAATCTATTATGTTAGGCAGGTGTTGAGGCATATGACACTGGTCCTCAGGGGCGGGACTGTTTTCACTAGTCTTCATATTGTGAACTGACTTACCGTGAGAAGCCATGTCAATGTTGTGGCTCAGTGTTTGAGTAAAGCAAATTGTTTGAGTCACGGTGTTCATAGAAGAGAAGGGGTCCATAATTAGGATCAAAATGGGCCCCTCATTATAGTCCTGGTGCTTGATTCCCCCTAATTCTTGGGCCATTTATTTGTCTCTTGAATCCAATATAACATTAAATATACACCAAAATAGTCAAGTCTGTTGCTATACCAGAGATTGCTGAAGTTCATTTTGTGAAAATCCCTCCTTGTTAGAAATGTCTCTTGAGCATAAGATGATCGCCCAGCGATCAGCTGTAATCTGTGGGGAAATCTGGCCGTAAGTGTTCAATTTCTCTGCAGCGCCACCACAGGTTAAACTAAGCATTACGCAGTGTCCATTCATATCAATGGGTTGTCTGGGTAATGCAGGAAAAACAGGTCCTCCAGAGCGAGAGACGCTCTATGTAACCACACTCTGCAGATGAGGATCCTAAACAGGGGACCCCCCTCGATTATTTAGAATTCCCTAGTTTTCACCACTTTAGAGTGCGGGTCCTGGGCCAAAAGATGAGCCTATGGACCCGAATAGACTGAAAGCTTAGTGCACCCGGGAGATATGGTTATAAATCTATGCATATTATATCAGAAATGGGGAAAATTTGAGGTGTAAATCGAGGCTGTCAATGTTTTGCCACAAAGATGGGAAATTTACATCAACGTCGTTACAGGATTGACATAGGAAACAATAAAATTTAATTACTGGATGGGGGAACATGTTCAGACACAGAACTCCCAGCATTGACAGGACCTGAAATTACATTTTCCCCTCATTTTTTGGAACATTGGATCCTTGACCCAACTCTATTAAGGCTTTTTTCCTCCCTTTCGGATTAATTACCGAGCATTACAAATGGCGCTGCCTATCTCTCCGATTTTTTTATTTTTTCCATTTACTTATTTACAATATTTAAAATGAATTTACTTATCAAAATGCGAAACCGTAGAGATCATTCATCTTTCTGTCGACCGTTTCTACATCACAATACCGCCGTGATTGATAAAGTGTCTTAAGTTCAAGCGCTGAGAACTCGGCTACAGTAAAACTTCCAGCGGAAGATTAATTAAGAGTCATCTTTGGGCGACAGGTTTTTAAATAGGTTTTGGATTTAAACAAAATATCAGCTGAAGCAGAAAGAGATTTTAAGAAGGAAACTTAATGAGGGCTGAGTTCTACAAAGGAACGTGGAATTCCATCAGGAAGAACAATCATAAGAATATTTAACATAGATTCGGCTCTTGATGTAGCAGAGCTGAATTGGTCACTGTGCATTATAATAACTCACTAAATTAAAGGGGATATACAGGGTTTGGAAGTGAATGGGGCTGAGGTGCAATACCACACACAACCTGTGGGTAAATGTGGCGCTGTTTTTGAAGAAGGCAGCCTTGTTTTTCTAACCCTATACAATCCTTTAACCCCTTAGTGACCAGCCTATTTTAGGCCTTAATAACCAAGCTATTTTTTACGTTTTTCCATTGTATCATTCAAAGAGCTATAAACCCACCATCTGCAGCCCGAGGGGACTTTCCTGGGGACCGCGACCTGGGAATCTTGTACCTTCCTGTTGGGGTTGACAGTGAAGAATGGAGGATTTCTTAGAGTCTGCACCCCAGAATAGTCTGCGCCGACTCAATAACGGACTCATTTATTGTACTTTCCTGCTGCAAAATTTCTTCTTCAGAGGCGTAAACGGGGAGGCATTTTCGGGCCGTTTTTGACGAGTTTTGCGGCACGGTTTCTGCGTCAAAAAACTCGTAAAAAAACTCAGTGTAAACTCAGTCATAGCCTTTGGGATGTTCACACGGACTATTTTCGGACCTTTTTTCGGGCCGTAAACGCCCGAAAAACGGCCAAAAAACGGCCAAAAAATCGGAAGCTGTTCCGACGAAGCGTTTTTCGCTGCGTTTTGTACGCGTAAAAAAACGGCCATGAAAAAGAAGTGAAGGTCACTTTTTGGGACGTTTTTGGCACCGTTTTTCATTGACTCTATTGAAAAAAGCTCCAAAAACGTCCGTAACAAACGCAGCGAAAAACGCAGCGAAGATCGCGAGTGGCACAAAAAACGTCTGAAAATCAGGAGCTGTTTTCTCTTGAAAATAGCTCCGTATTTGGAGACGTTTTTGACTCTGCGTGTGAACATAGCACAGTTTTATTGCTTCGTTGTTTTTTATATATACATAACATACGGTTTATGACTCAATTAAAATGCACATTGTAGGAGAAATTTGGTAAGAAATGGCCATTTGTTACATTTTGTCTAAATTTCTAACAAAAGTAATGTAAAAACAAAATGGAGTTGGCGTCGTTTGTAGTTCTTTTAGGTTTGCATCTTGGAAGTATAAACACCCTGTTTTAGAGCTCCTTCTCTCCCGCACCTTCCCCTGCACATCTGCCGGTGAGAGAAGAAACTCGGGCCACTCTCCGCCTTGGGTTGAGATAAATGGTAACGTGGTTTAGTTCATTACACAAGGGGAATATCTTTCAGTCATGAGCTGATGTTATTTTATTACTATTGGTTAATCAAGGGTTCCAAGGGGAGGAGTCTATATTGTGATTGGATATTCACGTATACTGTATTTTTCGGACTATAAGACGCACTCAGGTTTTAGGCAACAGAAAATAGGAAAAAATTGCATATTTTACTTCTTTTACAAAGAAAAAACTATTGGTTAAAAAAAATAATTTGTTCGGTTTCACCACATTCTGAGAGCCATAACTTATATTTTTCCATCGTTTGAGCGGTGTGAGGGCTTATTTTTTGCGGGACGAGCTGTAGTTTTTATTAGCATAATTTTTTGGGTACATCCGATTTTTTTTATCACTTTTTATTTCATTCTTTTTAGCATAGTGACTAAATAGGTGACCAAAAAACAAAGATTCTAGGGTTTTAAAAATATTTTTTTACGCCGTTCACTGAGTCAAATAATGCTATATTGTAATAGTTTCTGACTTTTACGGATGTAGCGATACCAATATTTTTATTATTTTTACATTGTGCTTGGGGAAAAATGTGAAATGTTTTTTTCTTTAACTTTTAAAAAATACACTCCTGAAAATGTATCTAATTTTTTTTTTTTTACACATTTTATTAGTTCCCCTAGGGGACTTGAACCAGCGATCATTAGATCGCTGGTACAATACGCTGCAATACATGGATGAGTTACAGAAACAGCGTAACTCACTGAGCTACGCTGTTTCTGTAACTCGACCACGTAACCACGAAGTGGCCGGGAGACAGCGAAGCCGGGTAAGATAGAACAGGGATTAGGGGGCTTCATTCTAGAAATAGATGCGGGTCCCAGAGGTGGGACCCGCATCTATCTGACATTTATGACATATCCTGTGGATATGTCACAAATATCCTTCATGGGAAAACCACTATAAATGCCGCGGTTGCTATTGACCGCGGCATTTAACTAGTTAAATGGCCAGGAACAGAACATTCGCTGTTCCTGGCCGTTAGAGCAGCGTGTCAGCTGTAAATCACAGCTGACTTCTGCAGTGTATGCAGCGGGCTCCAGACATCACCCCCTCCCCGCTCCATGACGTGTTGGCACATCACGGGTCGGGAAGGGGTTAAGTAAGGAGCGGTCAGGGTGCTTGACTGCCGACTATAAGACGCAGGGACTTTTTAGCAAGATTTATTCTTGATAAAAAGTGCGTCTTATAGTCCGAAAAATACTGTATCTATGTTATTAATAAAAACAATTGTACTTCCTAAAATAGTTTCAGATCAGAACAGAATCTTCGGGATGTCCGGTCTCCTTACACAAGTAAAGGAAACTCGTACCTTAATAATCTCACTAATTTTGCTATCAGATAAGCTCTATGACATGTTCAGTATATCTGTAGAATGATATCTCAGAATCATGTCCTATGGTGGATCCAACGTACCTTCGTCGGGCTCTGCAAATGTTATATCACGGAATGTATTAGAAATGAGTATGAAAACCTCCTAAGATATCGATGGCCGATAATAGTCAATGGCCGACTAGGCAACCTCCGGAGAAGCCGGGAGTCAACTTTCCTAGTGATGTTACCACTTCATTCTACCAATCGATGGGGGTCACAGCGCTGAAACCCCATATCCGATCCTAGCATCATGCCTCCTCTCTCCTTTCTGAGATAACCCCATTAATATAATTTCGATCAGGAACTTTCATCTTATCCAATTCCTTGCTTTATTTTTATGCCTTGGATCATTTGTGAAAATTTTCCGACTACCGGTTGTCGGATTAATGGGATTCTCCATGTTTTGAAGCAGTTCCGTTGACTTCCTACATGACAGGAGTTATTACAAATCTGACGTTCCTCTATAAACCATATGAAACGCTGAGTAAAACCTTTTTCGGATTGTAATATTGATGATATCTCATGGCGCCTCCGCCACCACCTGTTGGGCGGATAAGAACGAGCTGTCAGAGGCGTTTGTTGCCATTTGGCCTTTCGGATTCACTTCTTTTTCTGTGAAACTGTTTCCATGTCAGAATTAGTCAGCGCTTAAGTTTTCAGCACTATCTCCGTGTAAACGCCTGTGGCATTTGTTTGTTCCTGACGATGCTCAGGGATTTCTCTTGGCGACCCGCGGGCATCCACTATGGAGATGATGGAAGATGATTCGGAGCTGCCTTTGACATTCATTTTCTGGCAATGGCTGATAAGATGAAGACAATAGCTGGCAATTTTATCTACGTGGGGGGAGGGGACAGATAGCTCAGACAGGTTAATTCAGAGCAGATTATTATGTGGCGACTCCGTTAATACCTGGGAGACTCACGATTTGTCGCACTGTATTTATAAATGCATCCCGTTGAATACAGCAATGAGAAATGACCTTCTGTGGAGTAACTATAAAATTCTCTAAATATACGGTATATACATATTTATTTATTTTTCTAAGTTCAGCAAGAAAAAAAAAATTAACAAAATGTTTCTAAAGAAAAAACGTGTCTTGATTTATAAGGGATTAGGAAGGATGGCCTCAATAATGAGACTGATAACATGGCACTCGTGCAATGGCTGCTCCATTTGTGGAGGTCTTGGATGAAGGGAAGACAGGAGACATAAGACCGGGGTTACAATCAGGGAGGAGGAAGCGGCTGTCAGATGAGTACTGCTTTTCTCTAAAATGGAGCAAAGAGGCTGTTATATGACAGTCGCTCCATTCTATCGTCCCTGCCCTGGTCATAGAGAGAATTGAAAAATAAGGAAATTTTTTTCTGCTGATCAGATGAAGAATCCCGTCATTAAAGATTGACTGAGATGTGGCAGGTTAGTCATTTTGGGACTCGAAAGGCCGGGATCCAAAAACTACTAGACTAGAGGGACTGCTGGTAATAATCACTGGAATTGCTAGAACTGGACTGCTGGAACTAAACTGGACACCAAGGACTGGGGGCATGAAACCACTGGACTACAGGGACTGGGGGACCAAATATCTGAGAGCTGAGGACTAGTGCTGGCAAATAACCGAACAACTGGGACTGCTGGCACCAAAGCATTGGAAACAAGGGACTGTGGATATCAAGCCATGGTACAACACATACAGGGGAACCTAATATTTGATAATTAAAGACTTGGGGGGGGGGGCTAACAACTATACAACAGGGATAGCTAGCATCAAAAAATTAGACACCGGGGACTGGGGAACCTGACCACTAAACAGCAGAGACCAGTGGCCCCAATTAGCCAAATGATAGGACTTGGGGGAGCCAAACAGCTGGATAATTGGTGTTGGCTGAAACCAAATAACAGGGACTGGGGATAGTAACCAATTAGACATCTGAGACAAAACCTGAAAAATGTATAAAGTACGGCATAAATGGCCTAACATCAAACATTTTGGGAGCAATGACTTTATATTATGTCTGGAGATGGTTGTGTTGGAAATGGTCCTATATGCATCCTATATTAATCTTTTCTCCCATCATTTTGGACCTAACCACTTATAAAGTGAAAGGAAGCCTAGAAAACCCTTCTTCTGGTCTTCTTCCACTTCTCATCTTCTTCTCCATCCAAAGCTGCATTCAAAAATTCTACTGGGCTCTATCTGGAAACAGTCAATGCTGAGGGATACATCCTTAACACCTTAGCTGAGCTCCCATTATGCACTGCATTGTGGGAGCTGTAGGTCTGTATCAACACACCTTCTAACATCTCCCACAATGCATTTTGGCAGAGCATACTTTTTACAGACACTGATCTAGCAGGGGATGTTAACACGATGACACACTTTTAGGGTATGTTCACACGGCCTATTTACGGACGTAATTCGGGCGTTTTTGCCCCGAATTACGTCTGAAAATAGCGCCTCAATAGCGTTGACAAACATCTGCCCATTGAAAGCAATGGGCAGACGTTTGTCTGTTCACACGAGGCGTAATTTACGCGCCGCTGTCAAATGACGGCGCGTAAATAGACGCCCGCGTCAAAGAAGTGACCTGTCACTTCTTTGGCCGTAATTGGAGCCGTTATTCATTGACTCCAATGAATAGCAGCGCCAATTACGTCCGTAATTGACGCGGCGTTCAAGCGCCTGCACATGCCGTTACGGCTGAAATTACAAGGATGTTT
>NC_134688.1:473509146-473551646 GCF_050947455.1 Rhinoderma darwinii
CACTGTCTGGACTATCCAGGTACCCTTGTGCGGGACATTGTATTACTGGAGTTCCTGTATTACTGTCTGACCGCTACGGTGGTACGGCCTAGTGGGTCTACAAACCCGTAACGTGACACTTATCCTGTACTGATCCTGAGTTACAGCCTGTATTATACTCCAGAGCTGCACTCACTATTCTGCTGGTGGAGTCACGGTGCACATACATTACATTACTTATCCTGTACTGATCCTGAGTTACATCCTGTATTATACTCCAGAGCTGCACTCACTAGTCTGCTGGTGGGGTCACTGTGTACATACATTACATTACTTATCCTGTACTGATCCTGAGTTATATTCTGTATTATACTCCAGAGCTTCACTCACTATTCTGCTGGTGGAGTCACTGTGTACATACATTACATTACAAAATGACTTGCCACGCCAATACGCCTTTCAACAACGCTAGCGGCGCGATGACGTCATAGCGCCACTTCCCTGCTTGAAAGGCACTGAATGATGGGGCAAGTCATTCTGCCCCACCAATCAGGGTCACTGAACGACGTGTCATTCAGCTCCAGCAGACCTGCTCAAAAGAGAGCATGTCTGCATTGCCATCGGACGGCGCGGGAAAGGGATCATGTGTGTATGTAACGTTTTTTGTTTTTTTTCTAATAAAACTGTGAGTGGCATTATCTATAGTGGGGGATCTATCTACAGGGGGGGGGTCATCTCTATGTGGGCCACTATATAGGGGAGTCTACATGTGGGGCACTATTTACATGGGGGGTCTATATGTGGGGATGTGGGTCACTATCCACAGGGGGGTCTATATGTGGGCCACTATATACAGGGGTGTCTATATGTGGGGAAGTTGTCCACTATATACAGGGGGGTCTATATGTTGGCCGCTATATACAGGAGTGGTCTATATGTGGGCCACTATATACAGGGGGGTCTATATATGGCGATGTGGGCCACTGTCTACAGGGGTGGTCTATATGTGGGGATGTGGGCCACTATATACAGGGGGGTCTATATGTTGGGATGTGGGCCACTATCTACAGGGGGTTCTATATGTGGGGATGTGGGCCACTATCTACAGGGGGGGTCTATATGTGGGGCACTATATACAGGGGGAGCTATATGTGAGACACTATACAGGGGTGGGCTATATGTAGAGCACTTTCTATAGGGGAGCTATTTTTAGGGCACTTTCTATAGGGGTGGGCTATATGTGGGACACTATATACAGAGGTGGGTTACCTGTGGGACACTACCTACAGGGTGGCTATATGTAGGGCACTGTCTGCAGGGGTGGGCTATATGTGGGACACTATATACAGGGGGAGCTATATGTGAGACACTATCTACAGAGCTGGGCTATACGTGGAGCACTATCTATAGTGGAAGCTATATGTAGGGCAGCACGGTGGCTCAGTGGTTCGCACTATTGCCTTGCAGCACTGGAGTTCATATGTGGGCACAATCTACAGAGGGTTGTATTTAGGACACTATCTACAGGGGATTCTATGTAGGGCACTATCTACAGAGGCTCTATGGGGGTCACTATCTACAGGGGGCTATGGGGGCACTATCTACAGGGGGCACGATGTGTGTGTGTGTGTGTGTGTGTGTGTGTGTGCGTGTGTGTGTCTGTGTGTGTGTGTGTGTGTGTGTGTGTGTGTGTGTGTGACAGTGTATGCTGCTATTATAATCAGGGACACAGTGTATGGTACTATTATAATCAGGGACACATTGTATGGCGTTATTATAGTTAGAGGTGCAGTGTATGGCGCTTTATTATATTTAGAGGTGTTGAGAATTTTAACTTCGTTTTATAGGTGCAGAAATGTTTTAAAAGTGAGAAGCTGAAGACATCTAAGCAGAACACTGCAGAAATGGGTCATGGCCGGTAGAAATCCATCATAGAGGTCTGGATCGGAGGGAGAAGAAAAGAACTGGAATCTGACATGTCACAGGTGAGTCACTTAATGTAAATGTTTATTCTGCCTCTAATCAGCACTGTTGTCACTGTTTGATCTGCAGCAAGATGATGGGTGGTATGGTTTTCTTTTGTGAAACAGCAACTCCCAGCATATCCTCAGCATAGTTCGGGCCATGCTGGGAGCTGTAGTATTACGCCGTACAAACCTATAAGGCAGGGGATGCACTAAATTGAGCTGTAATTGTTCTGGTGCTGTATATATGTAGTGAGCTTGGTTATGATGCTGTATGTAAGTACTGAGCTTTGTTCTGGTGCTGTATATACAGTACGTGTGAGATTGGTTTTGGTGCTGTGTATATGTAATGAGTTTGGTTCTGGGGATGTGCACTACCGTTCAAAAGTTTGGGGTCACCCAGACAATTTTGTGTTTTCCATGAAAACTCACACTTATATTTATAAAATGAGTTGCAAAATGACTAGAAAATATAGTCAAGACATTGACAAGGTTAGAAATAATGATTTTTATTTGAAATAATAATTTTCTCCTTCAGACTTTGCTTTGGTCTTGGAATGCTCCATTTGAAGCAATTCCAGCATTGCAGACCTTTGGCATTCTAGCTGTTAATTTGCTGAGGTAATCAGGAGAAATTTCACCCCATGCTTCCAGAAGCCCCTCCCACAAGTTGGATTGGCTTGATGGGCACCTCTTGCGTACCATACGGTCAAGCTGCTCCCACAACAGCTCTATGGGGTTGAGATCTGGTGACTGCGCTGGCCACTCCATTACAGATAGAATACCAGCTGCCGGCTTCTTCCCCAAATAGTTCTTGCATCATTTGGAGGTGCTTTGGGTCATTGTCCTGTTGTAGGATGAAATTGGCTCCAATCAAGGGCTGTCCACAGGGTATGGCATGGCGTTGCAAAATGAAGTGATAGCCTTCCTTATTCAAAATCCCTATTACCTTGTACAAATCTCCCACTTTACCAGCACCAAAGCAACCCCAGACCATCACATGACCTCCACCATGCTTGACAGATGGCGTCAGGCACTCTTCCAGCATCTTTTCAGTTGTTCTGCGTCTCACAAATGTTCTTCTGTGTGATCCAAACACCTCAAACTTCGATTTGTCTGTCCATAACACTTTTTTCCAATCTTCCTCTGTCCAATGTCTGAGCTTTTGCCCATATTAATCTTTTCCTTTTATTAGCCAGTCTCAGATATGGCTTTTTCTTTGCCACTCTGACCTGAAGGCCAGCATCCCGGAGTCGCCTCTTCACTGTAGACGTTGACACTGGCGTTTTGCGGGTACTATTTAATGAAGCTGCCAGTTGAGGACCTGTGAGGCGTCTATTTCTCAAACTAGAGACTCTAATGTACTTGTCTTGTTGCTCAGTTGTGCGGCGGGGCCTCCCACTTCTCTTTCTACTCTGGTTCGAGCCTGTTTGTGCTGTCCTCTGAAGGGAGTAGTACACACCGTTGTAGGAAATCTTCAGTTTCTTGGAAATTTCTCGCATGGAATAGCCTTCATTTCTAAGAACAAGAATAGACTGTCGAGTTTCACATGAAAGCTCTCTTTTTCTAGCCATTTTGAGAGTTTAATCGAACCCACAAATGTAATGCTCCAGATTCTCAACTAGCTCAAAGGAAGATCAGTTTTATAGCTCCTCTAAACAGCCAAACTGTTTACAGCGGTGCTAACATAACTGCACAAGGGTTTTCAAGTGTTTTCTAATCATCCATTAGCCTTCTAACACAGTTAGCAAACACAATGTACCATTAGAACACTGGAGTGATGGTTGCTGGAAATGGGCCTCTATACACCTATGTAGATATTGCATTAAAAACCAGACGTTTGCAGCTAGAATAGTCATTTAGCACATTAACAATGTATAGAGTGGATTTCTGATTAATTTAATGTTATCTTCATTGAAAAAGAATTGCTTTTCTTGCAAAAATAAGGAAATTTCTAAGTGACCCTATACTTTTGAACGATAGTGTATATATGTACTGAGCTTTGTTCTAGTGCTGTATTTATGTACTGAGCGTTTTTCTAGTGCTGTATTTATGTACTGAGGTTGGTTCTGCTGCTGTATATATGTATGGGCTTGGTTCTAGTGCTGTATATATGTACTGAGCTTGGTTGTGGTGCTGTGTATATGTCAGAGCTTGGTTATAGTGCCCTATATATGTCAGAGCTTTGTTCTGGTGCTGTATATATGTACTGAGCTTGGTTTTGTTGTGGTACTGTATATATGTACTGAGCTTGGTTATAGTGCCCTATATATGTTAGAGCTTTGTTCTAGTGCTGTATATATGTACTGAGCTTGGTTATAGTGCCCTATATATGTCAGAGCTTGGTTATAATGCCCTATATATGTCAGAGCTTTGTTCTGGTACTGTATATATGTACTGAGCTTGGTTCTGGATCTGTAATTATATAGAATATATTTATAATAACAAAATTGCAGGGCAGATGGAATTGTTCTCAATTCATTGTATATTTAATGGGATTGTGTCTGGTAGTCTTAACCCCTTGAACTGCCACCATGCGGTAATACATGACCTGCAATATTCCCCTGTATGTTTTTTCAGATGCAGCAAAATCTTTAAAATCCACTTTTAAAACGGCGCACACTACATGCTAATTACTCATTAAAGGGTCATGGGGCGGTGTCACTATCCTGAAGAGTCACATAGTCCTGCCTCCAAACCCAACTTTACATGTTTGAGTGACATCTCCCTGGCTGATAGAACTTTCTCGGATGCTCCATTGCCTTGTGGCACTATACACAACTGGGGGGGGGGGGGCTGTCGGGCACTATACACAAGGGGGGGCTGTGTGGCACTATACACAAGGGGGAGCTGTGTGGCACTATACTCAAGGGGGAGCTGTGTGGCACTCTACACATGGGGGAACTGTATGCCAGTATTTACAAGGGGAGGGCTGTGGCTCTATCTACAGGGGGCTGAGTGTGTTGCAATCTACATGGGTCTGTGTATGGCACTATCTACAAAGGGGGGGGGGGCTGTGCTGCACTATCTACTAGTGGGGGCTGTGTGGCACTATATACATGGGAGGGGGGCTGTGTGGCACTATATGCAGTGGGCGCTTTATAGCGCTATATACAGTGGGGGCTTTATGGCGATATCTACAGTGGGGCTGTATGGCTCTATCTACAAGGGGAAGGTGGGGGTCGCTATCTACAAATGGGGTGTGACACTGTCTACAGGGGGCTGTATGGCACATTCTACAGGGGGCACTATTTATAAGGGGGGCTGATTGTGGCACCCGGGGGGAGTCCCGGTCAAGAGTTTGCTATTGAGCCCAGTCTTTCCAAGTTGCGCCCCTGCCTCTAACACCTGCCAGCATACTTGTTAGTACACAGGCAAGTACATTATTATGTAAAAACATGAAGAATTTATAAAAATCCCATGAAGGGATTAAAAAATGTAAAGGCAATTTATTAAAAATAACGCGCCGCTCCCACGCAGACCGCGTACGCTATAGTGCATGGAACGGCTCCCGTTCGCATTCTCTATGGGGATGTGTGTGCTGTATTCCATCACTGTATGTGTCGTTAATCGACACATACAGAGATGGCAAAAACAATGTCAGCCCCCATAGAGAAGAAAAAGTAAAAAAATATAAAAAAGTAAAACACAAACACACACATAAATTAAAGATTTTATAATAAAACACTAAATGCAAATTGATATCAAATTTTTTTTTTTCGTGACACTCGTCCTTTAAGGCCAAAATGGTTTGGGACATGTCAATCAGAGATCATAAGAAGTGGTACCACGGTTGGGGTTACCTCTGCACAGGAAATTCATTTTAATGGAAGGATACTTGGCCATCTTTCCTTTGAAATATTGGGCATATAGGAAATCAATAGGCAAGATTTGTCGTTCAGCATGCTAAGAAGTGTGTATGACAACCGTATGGGATTTACAGATGTTATACTATAGGAATATTGTAGGACAACCTCTATGCGCCACCTTTCCCTTTTCATTGGTTGCCACCCAACTTTCCCAGAAAACAGATTCCTTATATATACAGCTAAGGCCTCGTTCACATCTTCGTTGGGGTCCTGTTCTGACGTTCCATCTGAGCTTTCTGTCAGAACGGGACCCTGAACAGACACAAACGGTTTCCGTTTCCATCACTATTTATTTCAATGGTGACGGATCCGGTGCCCGTGGTTTCCATTTGTGTCTGTTGTGCACCGGACCCGTCGTTTTGCCGGAAGCAATAGCGTAGTCGACTACACTATTGCTTCCGGCAAAACGACGGGTTCAGGGTCCCGTTCTGACGGAAGGCTCCGATGGAACGTCAGAACGGGACCCCAACACCGATGTGAACGAGGCCTAAAATGAATATTGAAAAAACCCCAAAAACAAACAATTGAATAGAACGACTCACAACCCCCCCCCCCCCCAAAAAAAAATCCAACACAAAAACACAAAAACATCATACATTTCAATGGGGAAATAGCACATTTTATGCTTCATCTGCATTTTTCACCTTCAAAATAAATTTTGCCTCCTATATTTAGCACGACATCCAATTATACTTAAAATATAGCTCATTTTATGAATTTTTTCACAAATGTTTTTAAAATCTTCGCTCGACATTAACCTCCCCACCAGAGAGTCTGTACACAGAAGAAATGCAGATCTACGGAATAAATGAATATGAAAGTTGCATTGCATATTCATGATTGAAAAGTTAACATGAAGCAAAATATTTACACTGAAGCTCAAAGACTCTGATCAAGGCACGGCCCAAAATATCTCCCCCACTATTCACCGTAATTACATTTAATTCACTCGCCAAACTTGCATGTTTTCCCCGGCACAGAACTCAATGACACATCCGAGTGTGAGGATAAAGGAAAATTACTTTACCTTCAAAGTGCTTATTAGGACTGATCTGAAGTCACTTTGCAGAGGATTAGGCCGGTGATGATCATATAAAAATGGGATAAAACTCCACCGCTACTCAGGAAGGAAAAAGTCAAAAAATGTAATCCCTTTTGGTCTATTAGAACAATACTAAATATAGTAAACACATGCTGGACCACAAGACCCTCAGAGAGGTCCTCAGACCTAGAAAGAGATCCACGTAAATGCTTATGCAACCCCCCGGGACCAAAAAAGTTTTCTGAAAGTTTAGTTACCTTTTTAACCCCTTAATGACCAAGCTATTTTTTACGTTTTTCCATCGTCGCATTCCAAGAGCTATAACTTTTTTATTTTTGCGTCGACATAGCTGTGTAAGGTCTTGTTTTTTGCGGGACAAGTTGTATTTTTTAATAGCAACCATTTTGGGGGACATATTATTTATTGATTAACTTTTCTTAACTTTTATTTGGGGGGGAATAGAAAAAAACCTGAAATTTCGCCACACTTTTTTGCGTCTTAAATCTAAGCCGTTTATCGTGTGATATAAATAACACAATAACTTTATTCAGCGGGTTGTTACGATTGCAACTATACCAAATTTGTATATTTTTTGTATGTTTTACTACTTTTACACAGTAAAAACGCTTTTTTTTCAAAATTATTTGTTTTTGTCTCCATATTTGAAGAGCCATAAGTTTTTTATTGTTCAGCCGGTTGTGTGAGGGCTTTTTTTTTGCGGGACGACTTGTAGTTTTTATTGGTACCATTTTGGAGTAGATGCGACTTTTTGATCACTTTTTATCACATTTTTTTAAAGTCAGGATTCACAGAAAACAGCAATTTTTCCATAGTTTTTTATTACATTTTTTACGGCGTTCTTCGTGCGGGTTAAATAATGTAATAGATTTATAGTCGGGGTCGTTACGGACGCGGCGATACCAAATATGTGTAACTTTTTTACTTTATTTTGTTTTTTTAATAGTAAAGCATTTTGTAAGGGAAAAAGTGGGTTTTTCATATTTTTTCACATTTTTTTTTAAATTAACTTTATTAAACTTTTTTTTCACTTTTTTACTAGTCCCATTAGGGGACTTTAATATGCGATTCTCCGATCGCTATTATAATACACTGCAATACTTCTGTATTGCAGTGTATTACTGCCTGTCCGTTTAACACGGACAGGCATCTGCTAGGTCATGCCTGCGGCATGATCTAGCAGGCATTCGCTCCAGGCAGACCTGGGGGCCTTTATTAGGCCCCCGGCTGCCATTGGAGACACAGACACTCGGCGATCTTATCGCCGGGTGTCGGTGTGAGAGAGAGGAGCTCCCTCCCTCTCTCCAAAACGACTCAGATGCGGTGCTCGCTATTGCGCACCGCATCTGAGGAGTTAAACAGGTGAGATCGATACTAATATCGATCTCACCCGGCAGAGCAGGAACGCCCCCAGCCCTCAGCTACATCTGGCAGCTGAGAGCAGGGAGATTTGACAGCTCCCTGCTCTGTTTACTTATTCCGATGCCGCGACGTAAAAAGTCTATGGCATCGGAATAAGGCCCGTTAGTGACCGACGAAGAAACACGATGGGCCGGTCACTAACGGGTTAAAGGTGTCCCATCAGGACTACTCTGTCATATGGACATATGGACCTGTCTTCATGGTCAGACTGGCCCCCCAGAGTACAAGATTATCCCATGGGGAGGCGGTCCAGTCTCCATTTCGAGCTGACTGGAGCCAATCACTTGTCTCTAGGGTCTATTACTTATGGGATGATTAAGAAATAACCTCTTAGACCTTATTGATGATGTGTCCTGGGTATACAATGATAACAACAAAGATTACAACGTGGACAGGTTCTGTATACATGAAGGGTTGGCCCTTAGAATTAAATAATCTGGTAGACCCAAGAAAGCCCAGTTGGACATCTTAGAGGGGTCCCATGCTTGAAGACCCTTCTATTACTCAAAACAAAGAGTTCAAGGGTCAAAAGGAGTCAACAAAGAGCATCTATAGGAGTCAAGGGGATCATGTATGGCATGGTCTCCATTAATTTGAATGGGCGCCATACAATACCCCAGTTCTTATATTTAAGGTAAGCTATTCATCGGTGGGTCTGTATTTAGATTACGGTAGTGCTGGTGGGACAACCCATTTAACCATTGTATACTCTGCAACTTTCTGATATACACTATATGGCCAGAAGTATGTGGACACCTGACCAGCTGTGAGATAGTAAGACGTGATTTATCCCTTACAGAGAAAAAAACATTTCACTTTGAAGCAAAATAAGAAGGTGGATAGAATGTGATAACGTAAGAGATTTTGTAATTAATTAAAGCCGATTTCCACCATCTCCCTCCCCCATTTGGCTCAGTCTGTATGAAGCCTTTACTTCTAATTGATAATAATTCTCACTCCATTCTTTCTTGTTGTAATGGAAATCATCTCAATGTGCACTGACTTCCCGGTGAGGGCGTGTCTATACAAAGCAGCCAATCTGAACAAACAGCTGAAGTGTAAAGAATGGGGAAAAAACTGAGCCACAGCTGAAGCCTAAGTGTATTTTGACTAACTCAGGCTCCCTTTGTTACATAAAATACCATGCAGATTACCAGATTTTTACTGATGATATCTCTGCCTTAATGGAGTCGGGCTAAAAAATAGCCAACACTAAAGAAAATCAAGCGTCACACTACAGGTCCAGAATTCTGTCCTGAATAATTTATAGGGGTTGGAGCTCCAAATTCCCTGCTTTCCTACAAACAGCCTTGGAGTAGCAGCCACTAGGAGGAGCCTAAGAGCTCACTGCATATTGTTTTATGATTGAAGTCAATGGAAGCTGTATAGCTCCCCCTAGTGATGGCTACGGGCAACTAGAATTTTATAACATAAAGGGGTTGTTCAGGCACTAATAACCGATGACCTATCCACAGAATAGGTCATCATTATATGATCTTTGGGGTCCGACACCTGGACTCTGCACCGATCAGCTGCTCCGGCTGCCTCCGGGCGCCGGATGTTATGCAGGGTATGCAGTAGTTGGAGCTGGAAGCAGTTGGCTCCGTACATTGCAGAGCAGCCATTCTGCAGAACCTCAATTCTGCTCCTATTCACTTTAATACTGCAGC
Source organism: Rhinoderma darwinii (assembly GCF_050947455.1). Lineage (NCBI taxonomy): Eukaryota > Metazoa > Chordata > Amphibia > Anura > Rhinodermatidae > Rhinoderma > Rhinoderma darwinii. The sequence continues at coordinate 473,519,111 of NC_134688.1, forward strand.
TCGACCGCTATTCCGTGACTGGAGCCATCTGCTTCCGGCATGGACAGCCGATGCCTGGAGTCAGACGGAGCAGCTGATCGATGCAGGGTCTGGGTGTCGCACCCCCCATCATATGCTGATGACCTGTCCTGTGGATAGGTTATCAGTTATCCGTGCCTGGACAACCCCTTTGACTCTAACTCATGGTTGGGATTTGAGGTAGAGAAAGTGTTGAATTTCTCACCAGAGATGTGGATCTTCTAAGCCGCAATCAGTTTGCCACTGGCGGGACTGGGGTGCGGAGTCTAAGGAATCTCTCCTTTCTTCACCCTTATCGCCTGCCAAGGAGGTATGGACTTTCCCAAAAATATTCCCAGGTTGTGGTCCCCAAGAATAGTGACCGATTGGTGGCAGTGTAGCCTAGTAAGGGTTGGAGCCAATAGTCTCATCAGAGGAGTGGTGAGGATGCGACAAGTCAGAAGATGACTTATTTAGTCTTATTTAGAACTAAACTGGAATTTTACTTCTGAGCACTGAAATACGTGCCTCCTTGTCGTTTGCGTTACTTTATTATATTCACAGTATAATGAACCATTTGTTGTCTTCTGACCGTAACGGTAAGATTTGTTCCAGGATCAGGTATTCAAATGAGCAGGTGAAGAGTGAATATTTATTTAGATGAAGCGTTATCTCAGTCTCGACTTCTCTGCTATCTATAGCGCCAAGGTGTTGGAATTGTTACAGGTTACATATTCTTTTATTTTAGTGCTTCATGGTAAGATATGTGCAGAAGAAAGTATGGAGACACCTGTAGTCCCTGCGATTCTGGAGCCAGATGTCACTATTGTCCCGCCATACGGTGCCCCATGCAGCCCGGGCAAAAACATGGCAGATGAAGTTTAATGTTGATAAATGTGAAATAATGCACCGAGGACACAATAATGTATTGATGCATACATTAAATGGAATAAAACTGGGGATAATGGAACAAGAGAAAGACTTGGATATTCTGGTAACAAATAAGTAGAGATGAGCGAACTTATGAAAAGTTCGGTTCGGCTAGTTCGCCGAATTTCAAGAAAAAGTTAAATTCGGACAGAACTAGTTCTGACCGAACCTGTAATTTCCGTGCGCCGAGCATGCTACAGTCCAGGCAGTGGCGGATTATCATATGGGCGATTCGGGCGGCCGCCCGGGGCCCAAGGCTCCCAGGGGGCCCATGGCAGCCCGAACCGCACATCATCTTACAAAGGTACCTATTCAGCGCGCTAGCTATCTAACTGCCGAAGATGAGGAGGGGAGGAGCAGGAAATTGGCCGGGAAAGGGCTAGGACACGCCTCCCTGACAAATGCGGGCGCCGCCATTGAGTAACAGAACAGCGACGGACGGCTGTTCTGTTACTCCAAAGCTGCAAGAGAAGAGCCGGGAGGGCGGTCACCGGCGCTGAGGTTAGTTGGCTTATCCTCCTTCCCAACTGGTTCCCGACCGCTGGCTGTATTTTTACGGCCAGCGGTCAGGGACGGGTCCTTAAAACCCGAGCCATAGACTTTCTACGGCTTGGGTTTTAACTTGCTGCCCGCGCGATCGGGCAGCTGAATGTCGGGTCTCCGGCTGTCAGTGACTGCCAGGGACCCTGAGGAGAAGATAGGAGCAGCTTTCGCTGCTTCTGTCGTCTCCGATATCTTCTTACACAGCGTTCAATGAACGCTGTGTATAGGAATAGAGACAGCAGCAGCGGCGCTGTCTCTATTCCTCCCGGTGATCATGTGACTGGTCACATGATCGCCGGGTGCCGTTAGTGGCAGACTGTTGCTGGGTCGGTCTTACTAGACCCAGCACAGCCCTATTAGTGACAATCGTCACTGTGAGAGGGCTGATTTCCCCTGTAACTGGGGCTGCTGTGCAGCTCCAGTTACAGTGGAAAAACATGGTGTAAAAGAAAGAAAAAATATATATAAAGTTCCCCAAAGGTCTTTTTTGACCTTTGAGGGACAGACCATAGTAATAAAAAAATAATAAAGTAAAGTGCAAAAAAAATGTAATAATAAATACACATAAAATACCCACCCCCAAACAACAGTTCCCCCCGCCAATCATTGTTGTAACGCTAGCGCTGACCCAATTACCCTAATATAGACATGTAATATATTAACATTTACGGTAAACAATGACGATCACAAATAAAAGGTCTATTTTAGGGTAAAACTATGTTATTACCAAAAAAAATAGCTGAAACGTAAAAAAGCTTATTTTTTTACTATTATTTTCAAACTTTATGAATAAAAATTCTAAAATAGTAAAAAAGGTGTGTATAAAAACGATAAAAAATGAAACCTGCATTGTCTACGGAAAAAACGTCGCAAAAATCATGTCGTTTTTATTTATTTTTTATAAAAATGTGTTTGGTGCAACTTTGTAGTTATGTTTTATTAAAAAATATTTTAACTTTTTGAGATACAGCTGCTTTGTATCCTGTATCCGTCAGGTCAGCAGGACTGACGGGATCAGTGAAACGGGCCCAGCGCTAAATTATAATCTTAGATGTGATAGATTTGAGGTGGATCCTGCGTGTCACTGATCCTGTCAGTCCTGCTGACCTGACGGATACAGGATACAAAGCAGCTGTATCTCAAAAAGTAAAAATATTTTTTAATAAAATCAATCAATCACACACATACTAATATATATATATATATATATATATATATATATATATATATATATATATATATATAAAATTATGATATAAAGTTTTTAAATGTGTACATAACCTTGTGGCACTATATACAAGGGGGAGCGCTGTGTGCCACTATATACAAGGGGAAGCGCTGTGTGCCACTATATACAAGGGGGAGCGCTGTGTGCCACTATATACAAGGGGCAGCGCTGTGTGCCACTATATACAAGGGGGAGCGCTGTGTGCCACTATATACAAGGGGGAGCGCTGTGTGGCACTATATATAAGGGGGAGCGCTGTGTGCCACTATATACAAGGGGGAGCGCTGTGTGCCACTATATACAAGGGGGAGCGCTGTGTGCCACTATATACAAGGGGGAGCGCTGTGTGCCACTATATACAAGGGGGAGCGCTGTGTGCCACTATATACAAGGGGGAGCGCTGTGTGCCACTATATACAAGGGGAGCGCTGTGTGCCACTATATACAAGGGGGAGCGCTGTGTGCCACTATATACAAGGGGGAGCGCTGTGTGGCACTATATACAAGGGGGGGCTGTGTAGTGCTATCCACAGTGGTATGTGTGTGGCACTCTTTATAGGGGGGGCTTTTTGGTGCTATTTCCAAGAGGGGGAGGGCTGTGTGGCGCTCTCTACAGGGGGCTGTATGGCACTATCTATATGGGGCTGTGTGTAACGCTCTCTACGGGGGGGATGTGTGATATATAGAGGGGGCTGTGTATGGCGATATCTATGGGGGTGTGTAATATCTACAGGGGCTGTGTGTGGCACTATGTACAGGGGGCTGTGTGTATGTGGCGTTTTACAGTGTGTGGTATTATATTCAGGCACGCAGTGTTTGGTGCTATTATATTTAGGGGCACAGTATGTGGCACCATAATAACTTTATTTTCGTTTATAGGTGTGGAAATGTTGGAAAAGTGAGGAGACGTCTGAGTGGCAAATTCTGCAGAAATGAGTCATGGCCGGGAGAAGTCGTCATGAGCGCTGGACCGGATGGAGAAGAAAAGAGGAAAAAAACTACTAGAATCTGAGACGTCGTCACCTGTGAGTCACTAGATTTATAGATAATCTGTCACCTCTCCTGACATGTTTATTATAGGAATCCTTGTATTTCACAAAAAGTCTTTCTGCAGTCCAGGACTGATAGACAATTCCCCTTGTCAGGAGGTTGTGTCCCTGCACAGTGTGATACTCTCAGTATGTAGGGACACAGCCCTGTGACAAGGGAAATCGTAACACTGTTAATGCTTGCCCAAAAAAGTAGTGTTAAAAATAGTTACGGCAGGGCGGCGGTGAGGAAGGGGGGCCCAAGTTTGGGTAACAGCCCAGGGCCCATGGTCTACTTAATCCGCCACTGAGTCCAGGGTGCTGATAGAGTTAATGGGCTGCACTACTGCAGTACATGCTCGGCGCACAGAAAATATAATTTTAATGTAATAAAAAAAAAATAAGTTCATACTTACATTCCTCCTGTCCGGCCTCCAGCGATGACGTTTCATCCATGTCGCCGCTGCAGCCAATCACAGGCTGTAGTGGCGGTCACGCACGTCAGGATGACGTCAGAAGGCCGGCCTCCAGGGATGACACTTCATCCCACGTGACCGCCTCTGCAGCCAATCACAGGCTGCAGCGGCCTCTGCAGCCAATCACACGCTCCTTTCCTGAAATACTCTGTGCTGCGCTGCCTTAAACTCTGTGGACAGGTCAGGATCCTGTTTCTTTTAAATGCTGCTGGGGAACCCGCTCGATCCACTATATAAGGCTGCGCTACAGTGCAGCATTTAAAAGAAACAGGATCCTGACCTGTCCACAGAGTTTAAGGCAGCACAGAGTATTTCATGAGATGAGCGTGCAGATTCAGTGCTGCTGTGAACTCTGCTCTTACCATTACGTAGCTCTCAGTCTGTTACCTCTCCTCCACTCCTGTCCTCAATAACACCTTCACATAATTGGCAAGTCACCACGTAATGGTAAGAGCAGAGTTCACAGCAGCACAGAGTATTTCAGGAGATGAGCGTGCGGATCTTGTGCGGGGTGGTGACTTGCCAATCATGTGAAGGTGTTATTGAGGACAGGAGTGGAGGAGAGGTAACAGACTGAGCTACGTAATGGTAAGAGCAGAGTTCACAGCAGCACAGAGTATTTCAGGAGAGGAGCATGCAGATTCTGTGCTGCTGTGAACTCTGCTCTTACCATTACGTAGCTCTCAGTCTGTTACCTCTCCTCCACTTCTGTCCTAAATAACACCTTCACATGATTGGCAAGTCACCGCAGCACAGAGTATTTCAGGAGATGAGCGTGCGGATCTTGTGCGGGGTGGTGACTTGCCAATCATGTGAAGGTGTTATTGAGGACAGAAGTGGAGGAGAGGTAACAGACTGACAGCTACGTAATGGTAAGAGCAGAGTTCACAGCAGCACAGAATCTGCACGCTCCTCTCCTGAAATACTCTGTGCTGCTGTGAACTCTGCTCTTACCATTACGTAGCTCAGTCTGTTACCTCTCCTCCACTCCTGTCCTCAATAACACCTTCACATGATTGGCAAGTCACCACCCCGCACAAGATCCGCACGCTCATCTCCTGAAATACTCTGTGCTGCCTTAAACTCTGTCGAAAGGTCAGGATCCTGTTTCTTTTAAATGCTGCACTGTAGCGCAGCCTTATATAGTGGATCGAGCGGGTTCCCCAGCAGTATTTAAAAGAAACAGGATCCTGACCTGTCCACAGAGTTTAAGGTAGCACAGAGTATTTCAGGAGATGAGCACGGCCGGCCACGTCCTCTCTGCTTTGCTATCAATCCCATGATGTTTCAGCACAGCATCACATGACCAGCTAAAGACCATACCATTTCTGCATGCTGGGGGACACTGTGATTATCATTCTCTCTATAGTCTCCTAAATAAGCTGAGAAACCATAAGTATACAGACAGGGAGGCTGCACTATATTCTTCTACATTATATCTGTGTGACAGGAACCGGTCTAAGTATCGGTGGGAGCTGATGATAGAAGTTTCTGTCCCCCCTGTGTAATACTAGTGTGGTCCAGGAACTGCTGAAGCCTGTGATGGGTGACACATTGATCCATGGACTCAAGTAGAGAAAGTAGTCACCGAGCCTGATTCACACTGCTGCTAAGCAACAACCCCAGTCTGATATATAGAGAAAAAAATACAGGTGAGAGACTGACACATGGAATACCAGAATGGTACACATAGGAAAGTTTTGTTTTGGCCGGAGTGTCCCTTTAAGAAAATGCCAAACTGCGGACCGGGTCTTCCAAAATAAGAACTGCTCTTTGTTAACAGCTGTCCGTTATAGCTTAATATGATGTCCATATGCCCTAATAGAGCATATGGAAAGCAGTAGTCTACATGGGGCTACCCCTTTATGGATTTTAAAGTCCAGCTGCAATTTGACAGAGATACTGGGTCGGACTTGATTATGCACGGCCCAGATTGTGGCAGAAGTAACATTATCAGGGTGGCTATGAACTGTCAGAAAGGTTGTCAGCCCCTGAAAAAAAAAAAAAACAGAGATCTTAAAAATAATGAGGAATTAAAATGCAAAGTATAATAGAAAGTTTAATTATATACAATAACGAAGCATTATCTACATAAGATTGGAAAAGCCCTTTAATAATACTCCCCATCTACATACTGCAGGGGCGTAGCTATGGGAGGGGCAGGCGGGGCAGGTGCCCCGGCCGTAACTAGGTGGTATGGAAAGGGGGGGCGACGCAGAGCAGCTGATCGCTGTTGATAGGCGCCCTGTATGTCGGACACCTGCAGCAGCGATCAGCTTTAGGAAGAGCCATAAGTTCATGCAGCGGCGGAGTTCCTGCTGACTAGGGTCTGTGATGGCCAGGGAGGGGGCCAGTCCAGTCACTTGACCTGTCACCTGACCTCACGTCAGTGATATGAGGTCAGATGACTCAGGTCAGGTGACTGGACTGGTCCATTCCCGGGCTGTCACTGACCCTAGTCAGCAGGAACTCCGCCGCTGACTGCGCCGCATGACCTCCTCGGCTCCTCCGGTAAGTCACGTCAGGGAGAGTGGTAGCGGTAGGCTATCACTCGCCGCTCTGTTTACAGTGTGCCGCTATTTACAAGGGGTGGAGTGTGCTGCTATCTACAAGGGGGGAAGCGGGCTGTGTGTGGTACTATCTACAAGGGAGGCAGTGTGGTGCTATCTACAATGGGGCAGTGTGGTGCTATTTACAAGGGGGGGGGGGGGGCAGTGTGGCGCTATTTACAAGGGGGGCTGTGTGGCACTGTATACAAGATGGGTTGTGTGGCACTATCTACAAGGGGGGCTGTGTGGAGCTATCTACAAGGGGGATGTGTGGCACTATCTACAAGGTGGGTTGTGTGGCACTATCTACAAGGGGGATGTGTGGCACTATCTACAAGGGGGCTGTGTGGAGCTATCTACAAGGGGGGGGCGCTGTGTGTGGCGGTATCTACAACAGGGGGATGTGTGGCACTATCTACAAGAGAGGGGCTGTGTGTGGCACTATCTACAAGACAGGATGTGTGTGGCACTATCTACAACAGGGGGATGTGTGGTACTGTCTACAAGAGAGGGGCTGTTTGTGGCATTAATTACAAGGAGGAATGTGTGTGGCACTATCTACAAGACAGGGGCTGTGTGTGGCACTATCTACAAGACAGGGGCTGTGTGTGGCACTATCTACAAGACAGGGGCTGTGTGTGGCACTATCTACAAGTGTGTGGCCTCTTTAATTTATTTTCTTTTAATTTTTATGTTAATTCCCTTATAGAACTAGATCGCTTGTAAAATGTAGAAATGTTTTTATGCTCGAGTTACATTAAAAATATTGTGAAACAAAATTACACCTCATTGATTGGTAGAAAAAGCAAACATGGCGAGGGGGAAGGAGATATTGGGAAATAAGTTGGGGGGGGGAGCTCCAAACTTTGCCCCGGGTGCAGGAGAACCTAGCTACGCCTCTGCATACTGTATATGATGGAGCTAAAGAATTGCCTTTTCTGCCCTGTGTAAATGTGGCCTCTTTTAAATAAGCAAATAAAATCTACAAAAATCATATATTTATAATACCTTGTCTCATTTCTAGTTCACTTAATGTCTACAGATAGAGATTCTTCCGTAATGTTTTTGTGATAAAAGCGCCGCTTTCCATTTTCTCTTTTTGTGTTAATTATTGATCTTTACAGAGAAGAAATTAGAACAAAAGACTCAAATTATTCCCCTGGGTCGTCTCACATCTAATGGAGCAGCAGAATGAGTACAACTCTTACTAAAGGAGAGAAAATGAAGAAATCTTGTCAGAAAAAGAACATGAAAAACAAAGATTGCCGCTCAGTATTGTTCATAATATTCATTATATGCTTCTTAAAGGAAAATATAAGAAAATAAAAAAAAATATGAAGGATGAGAAATTGGAACGAAAAAACTGGAAAAAACAAAAGGGATCGGAAAAAAAGGGACTGCTCGTTTTCTAGAAACAGCGCCACTCTTGTCCATTGGCTGTGATTGGTATTGCAGTATTCAAGTGAATGGAGCTGAGCTGCAATACTAAGCAAAGCCTATGAACAAGAGTGGGGCTGTTTATGGAAATAAAAGCAGACCTTTTATTCTAATCCTGGAAAAGCCTGTTGAGGTTAACCCCTTAAGGACACGGCCAATTTTGGCCTTGAGGACAGAGCAATTTTTTTACATTTCCCCTCTTTGCATCCCGACGCTCATAACGCTTTTATTTTTTGTACGACGTAGTTGTATGAGACTTTTTTTTTTGCGGGACGAGTTGTACTTTATGTAGGTACCATTTTTTGGTACGAATACATTATCGTTTAATTTCTATAAATTTTTATTTTGGCAAAAATGCAGAAAAAAAGCAGTTCTGCTGCAGTTTTAATATTTTTTTTTTTACATCATACACCGATCATCATAAATAATGTCATACATTTGTTGTACAGTTTGTTACGGTCGTGGCGATACCAAATATGTCTATATTAGTTCATGTTTTGGGACTTATATTTAAAAAAGTTGATTTATTATAAAAAATGTGTGTTTCTGTGTATTTTTAACTTTTTATTTATTTACCATAAATTTTTTTTTACATTCATTTAACTTTTTTTTATAATCCCATAAAGGGATTTATCATTTTGATTTTGATTTTGTAACTGTAATGTACTGGCATAGATCTATATACTGATTGTACACAGGCAGTTGTTAGGGCATACCTCAGTATGCCCTAACAACAGGAAATATGTTCAGACAGCCCTGGGGTCCTTCAATGGACCCTGGGCTGTCTGGCCATATGAGTTGTGGGCTTTGATTGCGTCACAGTTATTTTCTGTGACGCGATCAATGTGCAGTCCCCTCTCCTTGAACGCCGTGATCTGCTTTCATCGCGGCGTTCAAAGGGTTAACGGCGGAGAGAAGATGTTTCTTTTCTCTCCGCTGTCAGAGCGGGGCCGTGGCTGTGTATTACAGCCGTTGCCCCGCTCTCGATCGCACGCACAGACGCGCGCAGGGACGGCTGTCACACAGGACGAGTATGCTCGTCCTAATGCGCGAATTGCTCGCCGCTCAGGACGAGCATACTCGTCCTGTGTCGGCAACCAGTTAAAGGGAATGTGTCGCTAGAATTATTTATTTTTTTTAGTTAATCTGTTAGTATATAAATGATTAAACATTGTTCTAATTTTTAAAAATTTTTCACAAGTCAGGAAATAATATAAATTAGATTCTAATTTATAACATTTCCATGTGCTGGTCACTAGAGGGAGCAATTCCCAAAATTGCAGCATTGGCAGGTGGTAAAGCAACTTCATTGCTTTATGCTGCAATATTGGAGAGGACACACTCGCTCTAGCGTCCTCAAACAATCCCCCCTCCTTTATCCTGGCTAGTGCCAGGAGAAAGGAGGGGGTTGAATGTTCAAACCTCCTACACTGTGTGCCGCCATTTTTTGAGCGAATGCACAGTGTAGGAGGATGATACAGTGGTAAATACACAGTATAACACGAACATACACAAACATAACTTTACCTGCTCCTGCCGCCTCCGCTCTGTCCGCTCCTAGACCTTGCTTCTGAACATATGGACGGAAGCCGCGACCGGAAGTAGTCATCTTACTGTCCGGCCGCGACTTCCGGTCCACATGAAAATGGTGCCGGATGTCGCTCGGCCGAAGACCTTCCTTTTGGACTGTGTGGGAGCGGCGCATGCGCCGTTCCCACACAGATGGCGTACGCTATAGTGAATGGAATGGCTCCCATTTGCATTCACTATGGGGATGTGTGTGCCGTATTCCATTGTTAATCGACACATACAGAGATGAAAAAATAATGGCAGCCCCCATAGAGAAGTAAAATAAAGAAAAAAGAAAAAAGTAAAACACAAAAACACAAATAAATAACATTTATTTTAATAACATACTAAAAGCAAAAACATAAAAAAAAATATTTTTTCGTGACACCTTCCCTTTAACAAAGAAAATGGACAAAAATATGTGAAAATTCAGAATTTGAAAGAAAAATGTCAAATTTGAAAAAGTAAAAAAAAAAAAAAAAAAAAAAGTTGAAGGTTTCATCAAAAGGAAATAGCTACAGGTAACAAAAAAAAAAATGGGAAAAGCTGATGGTCAGAGAAGAATGTGAAACTGCTGAAAGTGAAAACTAAATGGGAAAGCTGAAGATTCGAGAAAATAATGGAAAAGCTGAAGAAGACTAGAAATGGAAAAGCTGGAGGTACTGTAGGCTACAAAATGTCCAAGCTTGAAGTATTGGAGAAGAAAAATGTAAAGAAAGAGACAGGGGAGAGAAAGTTAAAAGTTAAGATTAGAGACGAAAAGTAGAAATTTGATTGATAAAGAGGAAAATGGAAAAGAAGTCTGTAAAAAAAAATGGAGGAGCTCAAAGCAAGCTAACAATTAGTCAAGGTCAAAGATAAGAAATGTTGGACAAGCTAAAGAATCTAAGGAGAAGAATCGAAAGGCTGAAGATTGGACGGGAAGGGAAAAGCTAAGGGCTAGAGAAGAAAGTTAATAACTTAAAGGCTATGGACACCTTTCACTGATTTTTTTTTTTTTTTGTTCATTTGATCCCAAATGCAAAATTAAACAACTTTTTAAATAGTCCTTATTAAAAATGTTCGTGTAAGTTTGTGTAACTCCTGCATATAGTTGGTATCCTGAAAACTCTGACTTTATTCTGACAGTACACTGCTCCTTTCTGTGTCATCTCTCTCTGCTCTCCCCCTCTCTTCTTTCAGTGTCAGAGAGCAGTGAGGGGCAGGAGGTTGTACATGGCAGATTAGAGTGTGGAGATGGAGAAAGCATCCAAGTGTTCAGGGAGGGCAGATTACACAGGTTGTGAGTATTAGAGTAACGATAGGGGGAAAACAGAGAAGGAGGAAGAATCACACAGGCTATCAGTGTAGAGAGAAGCAGTAATAGAATGAAGCTGTGCTGATACATGAGAGCAAGTGAAGGCAGCAGCATCCTGGAGTCACAGACCTCACATCCAGCAAGTATTACTGGGAGGCAAACTGAATATCAGGGAGCTGAAAATGAATAAAGGATTGTAGATTGCAGCCCGAAACTTACTCTGACCAGTGAAACTCAATGTAACCACTAACATATATAAAAATATTTTTTTCCATGTGAATGGTGTCCATAGCCTGGATGGAGATGAAAATGGAAAAGATAAAGATTGGAGAAGACAATAGAAAGGAAGAAGAAGCCTGGAGAAGACAATGGAAAAGCTCAAAGTTACCTTAGAAATGGGAAAAGCCAAAGATTGAGGAAGAAAATTGAAAGATGATGAAGACTGGAAAATTGGTTAAAATTTCGGTAAGTGTGAGGATCTGAGAAGAATGTGAAAAGGTGGAAGATTGGAGAAATAAGGGACAAACGGAAATCTAGAAAAGAGGAAAAAAAACTACTGAAAGAAGGAAAACAAAAGGACGTAGATACTATAGAGACAGCTCCTGTGGCTGCTATGGGGCCCCTGAAGAGAGGGGACTATTCCAGGTTGGACTTGTCCCCATTTTAATGTGTGGGTGTGGTGTCCACATGTGCTGCAATGTGGGAAGAAAAGGAACCATAAAAATGGGTTGAGAGCACCAGTACTTATTGCTGGTGGGAAGGAGTTTGGATATTTCAAGCAGCACCTGAAAGGGCTCTAATATTTATCCCTCCTGTACCCCCTTCCCCCATCCTCTGTACACCACTGCAAAGGATAAAGAAAGATTGGAGTCTAAAATGGAAAAGCTGAAGATAAGAGAAGAAAGTGATAAAACTGAAAACTACAAAATAGAAAGTTAAAGGGGTTTTCCCATGAAGGGCTTTTATGACATATCCACAGGAAATGTCATAAATGTCAGATAGATGTGGGTTCCACCTCTGGGACATGCACCTATCTCTAGAACGGGGCCCCCTAAACCCTGTTCTAGCTGTTTGTGCTCACGCTGCCTCCCGGCCATTTACTGATTGTATGGTCGGAAGTTACGGAAACAGCGTAACTCCCAAAATAATGAAAGGCAGTTACGGAAGCAGCGTAGCATGCAAGCTACGTTGTTTCCGTAACTACTATTCAGTTTTTGGGCGTTATGGAAACAGCATAGCTCAGCGAGTTACGCTGTTTCTGTAACTCCCAACCATGTAATCAGTAAGTGGCCGGGAGGCAGCCTGATCACAAAAAGCTAGGACAGTGTTTAGGGGGCCCCATTCTAGAGATAGATGTGGGTCCCAGAGGTGGATATATCATAAATGCCCTTCATGGAAAAACTCCTTTATGTCGGCCATACACATGAGATATTTATTCTTCGCAACTCCATACTAAACATACACAATTGGCTCAGCCAATGGGGAGAGAGGAATAAGCCGCTGCCTGACTCCTCTGACATCAGCTTATATACCGATGTAACAAAGAATTGGGCATGTTGAAATCCAATATGCCCGATCCCTGGCAGATGTTGGGGGAAAGAGGGATCGGGCATACTGGATTTCAACGTGCCCGATCCTTTGTTCCCGCGAACAGGCAGTGGCTTATTCCCCTCTCCTTATTGGTCGAGTCAAGTATGCATGTTTATGGTGGATATTTCTTTATCTCCAGCCTTTATCGGGATTCATTTGGCGGGTCACCATGCAAGCGAAGTTGTCATCCGATCTTGTCGATATCTGCAAGTTTGACTGACTCTTCTCTCATGTATAAGGCCAACTTAAAAGGTAAGAGAAATAAAAATAAAATAGAAGATGAGAGAAAAAAGGGAGAATCGAAGGTGAACACAGAAAGAAAACCCCTGTGCAGAACTATATGTGGGGCCCTCGGTCTCCAACAGCCAATTGGCAAAGAGTGAAGTGCTCATTGCCTATCACCACTGTTGTTCTTTAATCTATTTTTTATTATCGGGCCCCTTAGTTTGGAGGGCCCCTGTACCGCTGGACATATGATACGTCTGCCCCTGGGGAGAATGTGAGAGATGAATTGGTGAAGGTGCGCTTCGGAGATCAGCTCCTCCATGCTCCTTGAGAGCCCATCTTATTGATGTGTCGTCTTCCACTTCATCGGCTCCAGCGTCTCCTTAGAATTGAGTTAATCCTTTAACACATTATAACCATTTAGGGCCATTACTCAGACCAATCAATACCTACAAGCAATCACTAATTACAAAAATAACAAAGCAATTAATTCTACAGTAGATCAGAGCTTCATTTCTGCAGGATTATGTACCGGGAGCCAAACCATCGACCTGCCGCGTAACAAACGACTTTCTTATCTTTTGTAATTAGTATGTTGCTCTTTTTAAATGATTTTAGTTTGAGTCCGGGAATAAAATTTAGGCTGTTACTTATAAAACCATCATTATTGTCAGCCTGGCTATTGGCACATCTCAGGATTAACCACATGGAGACGGAGTCTTATCTTGACGTAGCGGGGAATTCACTTCTGGAGTAATTCAGATTGATATCAATTCTGCCCTCATCCCATCACACAATTAAAGATCTAGACAATAATTAAAGTGGATCTCCATATTTAACAATATTTTACAGTTTAAAAGGGTTTTCTTCTGGGACTATAATATTGATGGTCTATTTTTACCAGATCGGTGGCAGTCCGACTCCCGGCACACTTGCCGGCAGTTTAGAGCCGTAGCTTGAAGTTCCTGGGCTCCAATGCAAAAACATTAGCAGGACCCCCCACCCACCATGTGCCATTTATAATACTGTTTTTTTCTTATGTTGCAGAGGGCCTTTTGGACCCCGTCATGCACCAGGGCTCAGGTATGACTTCAACGGGACTGAGCTGCAGTACCAGCGGGATTCAGACCTCCACATGTCAGATATTGACACCTATACTAAGGACAGTCCATTAATATTTTACACCTAGAAAAACTCTTTTAACTTAATATAAATAGTTGAGAAACTTTGCAAATAGTTTGGCTTATTTTTTGAATTTTTTAGTTACATCTTGTCTTATACTTCAGTCACATCTAAAGTAAAAGCTTTCCTGCTTGAAATGTTGCTCCACTCAATAATAAAGTGCTTTCTGGTAACATCAGAACCAGAAGAATAATGCAACTGGACAAGAAAGATAATCACATAAAAAAAATCCCAAAACATCTAAAATAAAAATAAAAATCAATCAATTTGCAAAGTATAAGGTCAATCTGAATTCCAACCTTGGGGCTATTTTTGATTCTGTATTTCTACACCCTCGGGTCCTAGAAAGTAAATTGAATTTAACAAGATTCTACCTCTTTATTGAGCAACTTAAAGGGGATATCCAGTCAACATGAACTTCTGATACGTGATAGACACATGTGAGAAGATGACGTTCGTGAGTGGTACCAAAAATTTTGATCACTCTGTAGATTACAATTTTTGTCCTGGAAATCAATAGCAGTTGAGGTCTACAGACTTCCCCCATGAGATCTTCTTTCATGTGTCATAGGACTGACTTTCTCCTTTAAGTTGGTTCATGAAGTGATACGCTCACAGAATTGGACTGGCCCACCAGAGTACCAAAGGATCCTCTCGTGGGTCTAGGGTCCGAGACTATAAAGAGCCCAAACGATCTACTGGTAGACAACCCAATTTGGAGCATATGCATGTTCTGTATATATGGATGGTGAGCCCTCAAAATAATTTCCTCTGGTGAGTCCAAGAAACCCCAGTCCAACACTGTACACGTAAGTCAAATTTTAATTTCCTTGACTGGATATAGAAAAATAGATGGGTTAGGACCAAAAATTGCATTAAAGTTGAAATTCAGAGTCACTTTATAGTCTGGAATTTTGAAGATCTGAAGGTGGAAATCCAGGGAAACTTGTGGGGATGACTCCTGGTGATCCATAAATGTCAAATGGACAACTCTTGAGTCCCGATGTTATGTTTCTTTTTGTTTTCGAACTTCCACAATAATCAAATCTGTCGGGCTGGAGTACCTTGGAACCCCACCTTTCACTTCCATTTACTAACGGCTAATAGATTATTTGTGAATCTCCCCATAAAAAATGGCCCTGAAGGGAAGTTCTTTACCCCAAAGTCACCTCCAAATAGATTGTCTTCTGTTGGACTTTAGGTCCTTGTAGGGGCTAATTTTTTGGGTCAGAATCAGAATGATCTTATTTTATTCTGGTGGACCAATCCATCCTTGATCTTACCATAATCTGAATTTTGGTACTTCATGTAACGTCTATGGCCAAGGGCCGTCGTTCAGACTTAGGCTCTGATGGTTCCGGCCATGGACATCTGTGCTCTCGGCGACATCTCCCTCCAGGGAGACGCCGGCACTCAGTTCCGGGTTCTGGGACTGTTTCCCGCAGGGCGCACGCGCCCGCGCGTGCACGGCCTTGGAGGGCCAGTACGCGTCCAGCCAGTGGCGTAGCTATAGGGGTCGCAGCGGTCGCAGATGCGACCGAGCCCACAAGACTGGGGGGCGCGCAGGGCCCCCGTTGCCACACAGCACGCTAATACAAAG
Organism: Rhinoderma darwinii; assembly: GCF_050947455.1. Taxonomy (NCBI): domain Eukaryota; kingdom Metazoa; phylum Chordata; class Amphibia; order Anura; family Rhinodermatidae; genus Rhinoderma; species Rhinoderma darwinii. The sequence goes on from NC_134688.1 coordinate 473,534,762, forward strand.
TTTATATGTGCCGTGATGCCGGCACTTCCTGGTTACGGGGATGGTTTGTTTAGATGTCACAGTCACATGGGTCGCACTCCTCCTGGGGGTCGCAAACCCCTCACTGAGGTCCTGCTTCCAACTGTATTTACGTTCTCAGGACGCAGATGCAGTTGAATTTAATTCTGGAGCAAAGAGCTGACGGCTCCTTCCTCCAATATTTACTGCCGTGAGCTAGTAGCGACTCGGCACAGACAGGCGCGATTTAGTTGCCTGTCTGCGCCGAGTCACTCATAACACAGGGCAAAGGAGGAGAAGGATCTCCTCCTCCACCCGTCGTGGGAACGGGGATAGGTAAGTAACTTTATTATTTTTCTATTATGCACATATGGAGGAGTTATACTGTATAAGGAGGGGGGCTGATATGGTGACAGCTATGAAGGTCATTACTGTATGGGAGGCTAATATGGTGGCAGCTATGAGGGGCATTATACTGTCTGGGGGGCTGATATGGTGGCAGCTATGAGGGACATTATACCGTATGGGGGCATTATACTGTTGGGGGAGGTGATATGGTGGCAGCTATGGGAGCATTACACTGTACGGAGACAGCTATGGGGGCTTTATATTGTGTGGGGGCAGCTAAAGGGGGCATTATACTGTATGGGGACATTATACTGTGTGGGGCAGCTAAGGAGGGCATTATACTGTGTGGGGGCAGCTATGAGGGGCATTATACTGTATGGGGCTGCTATGGGGGCATTATACTGTATGAGGGCATTTATGGGGTGCATTATACTGTACGGGGCAGCTATGGAGGCATTATACTGTATGGGGCCGCTATGGGGGCATTATACTTTATGGGGGGCATTATACTGTATGGGGGCAGCTATAAGGGACATTATACTGTATGGGGCTGCTATGGGGGCATTATACTGTATGGGGCTGCTATGGGGCATTATACTGTATGGGGGAATTTATGAGGGGCATTATACTGTATGGGGTTTGCTATGGGGGCATTATACTATATTGGGTCATTATACTGTGTGGGGGGTAGCTATGGGAGCGTTATACTGTGTGGGGGCAGCTACGGGGAGCATTATACTGTACAGGGGCAGTTATGGGGAGCATTATACTGTATGGGGCAGTTACAGGGAGCATTAAACTGTATGGGGCAGCTACGGGGGGCATTATACTGTCTGGGGGCGGCTATGGGGGGAAGTATACTGGGGGGGCTGTTGGGCAAGGTGGCTGGCCATAGGCACGGCAGGGGTCTTGTGGTGTTGGGGAGAGGTAGGGGGGCCCAAGCTGAATTCTTGCACCAGGGCCCATGAGCCTTTAGCTACGCCCCTGCGTCTAGCTGTCATTATTCAATAATCAGCCCAGAATGCTGCTGAACTATAAAAAGGGCTCTGGCCACTTGCTGATTGCCTGAGCATTGTTGTATACCTAAAGTTTGTCCTGCAAATTGTCTCCAAGAGTTTTCCAGTTCCCAGTGTTACCCGATCCTGCGGCCAGTACCCTGTATCCCGTGCTATCGTATCTACTGAGCCATCTACAGTGAAAGTCAAGTCGTGTCTTCCGCTGCATCCACTGTGCCATCTACGGTGAAAGTCAAGTTGTGTCTCCGCTACTGTCTACATTGCCTCAGGTACCCTTTCTGGAGTATAGACATTGCTTTGTACCTAGTTGGCCAGCTGCTATCCCGCTACGTGGTACGGCCCAGTGGGTCCACACCCCGTGCCGTGACACTCCTATTTGTCTCATAGTAACAGACGAGACCGTCAGAAATCATTAACCGCTCCATGTGTTGCGTTGCATGTATTACTAACTTTTCTTCTTTTTACAATCTAAGCTGAAAACAAAGATTTTTGTCATTTCCAGTTGAACTTTACAATGAGCATTAAAGTGACATGAGCTTGAATCATGCTTCATCCATAGTTACCATGATTCCACCCGACTGAAAAATAAACAGCATAAAAGACGATAAGATAAATAGAATATCAAAACGAGTTGAATATTTACTGATTATTTATGGTCTTATTATATAGTTCCTCTCTTAACATTTTGCTAAAAGAGCAAAAGAGTAAATCTCCGGGCAACTGATGTATCGAGAGCTTCAAGATTAGGCCAAATCCAATGATATATTATAGAGCTATGTAGATGCTTATATGAATTGTCCAAAAACAACCTCTATGACAGCTCAACCTAAGATTGATGGGACCTCCATTTGCAGTCTGTTACGGTCACAGGGTATGTGGACCAGTGGCGGACACAGACTGCAAAAGGCCCCTGTGCAGATAATGTGCCAGGGCCCCCCCGCCCCCCCCCCAATACCGACAAAGTTACCTAAACATATATATGCATATAAAAATAAACCTTACTAATAAAAATTATGAAGGAAGATTTATATTGTACATTTTATTACCAGTTTAGAACACAAGTAACACATTTTTTTCCGGGTTAAATTCTTATCTAAACTAAGTCCCTAAATGTGGGCAAAGAAAATGAAAAACCTATACTCACCTCCTCCGGCGCCTCCGTTCCCCCTCCGCAGCCCCTATCCCTTTCTGTGTTTACAAAGCTGCTGTGGTGACGCGCGGTCGATGGCACATGACCGCTGCAGCCAATCAATGCCCTCAACAGCGATTTGCTGTGGAACTACTGTCCTCAGCAGCACACCAATGAGGAGTTATTGGCAGCAGCGGTCACGTGCCATCGGCAGCGCGTCACCAGTGCAGCCTTGTACACTTGTAACACAGACCGAGACAGGAGGATGGGGGCTGCGGCGGGTGACGGGCCTCTGTCTCAGTCCTCAGCATCGCGCAGCTGAGAACTGAGTCGGCCAGCAGAGGAACGGGCCCCCTTCCCACGCGGGGCCCTTGTGCAGCTGCACCGGCTGCACATGCGGTATGTCCGCCCCTGATGTGGACCCACTAGGCCGCTCCGCCGTAGCGGAGAGGCAGCTGACCAGGTCACAGTCTATACGAAAGTCAATAGTAGATAGTAACGCTTGGGTACCTGACTTAGTCCAGACGGTGGCTGTGGCTTCAGCACGGATGAAGGCTGGTGCAGCAGGTAGCGCCAGACGTGGTGGGCAGTATCCGATGTGGCAGAAGACACTGGACGTGGCTTAAGACACTGGACGTGGCAGAAAACACTGGACGTGGCAGAAGACACTGGACGTGGCAGAAGACACTGGACGTGGCAAACGACAGCAGGTGCAGTAGACACGACTCCAACACTAGTAGGCACAGGAACAAGAACAGCACGGGATACAGGAACAGGTAACAGGGCACGGGTAACAACTGGAATGGGAAACACTAAGGGACCATTCGCAAGACAGACTAGGATAAACTAACAACGCTCAGGCAAGGATCAGAAGGGCTGGGGCCTTTTTATAGACCAGGAAATCATGGGCCGTTGATCATGATGATTTTCTGATGTGCGCGCGCTGGCCCTTGAAGGCCGGGCATGAGCGTGCGCACCCTACGGGACACAGCAGAAAGGAGCGGAAGTGAGCTCTGGCATCTCTTAGGAAGGAGATGGGGACCAGCGCTCAAACGGATCCATGGCTGCGGGCGTCGGAAGGTGAGTAAACCCGACAGCCCGTGGCCATGGACGCTACAGTATCCCCCCTCTTACGCCCCCTCTTCTTGGGGCCAGAGCGAGAGAGGAATTCTTTAATAAGAGCAGGAGCTCTGAGGGTCTCTTCTGGCTCCCAGGACCTCTCCTCAGGACCAAACCCTCTCCAGTCCACCAAATAGAAAGTCCTTCCTCCTACCCTTTTGCAGTCCAGGATCTCCCTCACCTCGAATATATCAGAAGAACCGCTGGGAGCAACAGTGGAACTAGAAGTCTTGCTGTAGCGGTTCAGGACCACGGGTTTCAGGAGGGACACATGAACGAAGTTGGGGATTCTGAGGGTAGGAGGCAGCCGCAGCTTATTCGAGACAGGGTTTATCTGTTGCAGAATCTCGAAAGGACCAAAGAACCTGGGATCAAACTTGTATGAGGGCACCTTCAAACAAATGTTCCGAGAGGACAGCCAAACATTAGTCCCTGGAAGATACTGAGTGTCACGGACACAGGGTATGTGGACCCACTAGGCCGCTCCACCGTAGTGGGGAGGCAGCTGACCAGGTCACAGTCTATAGGAAAGTCAATGGCAGACAGTAACGCTTGGGTACCTGAAATAGTCCGGATGGAGGCTGGTGCGGCAGGTCGCGCCAGACGTGGCGGGCAGTATCCGATGAAGCAGAAGACACTGGACGCGGCAGAAGACACAGGACGTGGCAGAAGACACTGGACGTGGCAAACGACACTGGACGTGGCAAACGACACTGGACGTGGTAGATGACACTGGACGTGGCAGACTACACTGGACGTGGCAGATAGTAGAATACAGGAACGGGTAACAGGGCACGGGTAACAGCTGGAACGGGAAACACTAAGGGACCATTTGCGGGACAGACTGGGATAGACTAACAATGCTCAGGCAAGGATTAGAAGGCCAGGAGCCTTCTTATAGACCAGGAAATCGTGGCAGTTGATGATGATGACGATTAAATTGTCCTACGGGACACAGCAGGACGGAGCGGAAGTGAGTGCTGGTGTCTCCTGGGAAGGAGACAGGGACCAGCGCTCACGGATCCATGGCTGCGGGCGTCGGGGGGGGGGGGGTGAGTAAACCCGACGGCACGCGACCATGGACGTTACACTCTTATCAGCGGGACGGTAGTGGAGCAGAAATTGGAAACGGGTGAAGAACAGCGACCACCTGGCTTGACGAGGATTTAGTTGTTGAGCAGACTGAAGGTAGGTAAGGTTCTTGTGGTCGGTGTAGATCAAGATGGGGTGAACTGCGCCCTCTAGAAGATGTCTCCACTCCTCCCGAGCCAATTTGATGGCCAGTAGCTTCCGATCTCCAATAGAATAATTGCGCTCAGCAGAAGAAAAATGTCTTGAGTAGTAGCCACATACCACTGCCTTTCCTTTGGAGCTCCTCTGGAACAGAAGTGCACCAGCACCAACAGAGGAAGCGTCCACCTCCAATGAGAACTGCCAAGATATGTCAGGATGATGGAGGATCAAAGATTAAGTGAAGGCTTTCTTGAGGCTAATGAATGCGGACTCTGCCTCTGGAGTCCATACCTTGGCATTCACACCCTTCTTGGTAAGGGTAGAGATGGGAGCCGTCAGAGTTGAAAAGTTTAGAATAAACTGCCGGTAGAAATTGGCGAATCCCAGGAACCGCTGTATGTATCCTTAGGCCTTGAGGACGTGGCCATTCCAGGACAGACTTTAGTTTCTCAGGATCCATCTTAAGACCTTGATCCGAGATGATGTAGCCCAGGAAGGGCAAAGACTTCTTTTCAAAGACGCACTTCTCCAAATTGGCATACAAGCGATTCTCTCTTAGTCGCAGAAGAACTTGACGGTCATGCCTCCGATGGATCATCAGATCTGGGGAGAAAATCAAAATATCATCGAGATAAACTACAACACACATATAGAGGAGATCTCAGAAAATATCATTGACGAATTCCTGAAATACTGCGGGAGCGTTACACAGTCCAAATGGCATCACTAGGTATTCGTAGTGCCCATCACGGGTGTTAAATGCCATCTTCCATTCATCACCCCAGTGAATCCGGATTAGGTTATAAACCCCCGCAGATCTAGCTTAGAAAAAATTTGGGCTCCTCATATGCGATCAAACAACTCGGATAATCGTGGCAACGGGTATTAGTTCTTGACCGTGATCTGGTTGAGACCATGGTAGTCAATGCAGTGTCGAAGAGATCCATCTCTCTTCTTAACGAAGAAGAAGTCGACCCCAGCCGGGGGAAGAAGATTTTCGTATAAAACCCCTCTCCAAATTCTCCTTGATATAGGCTGACATAGATATAGTCTCTGGCAAGGAGAGAGGATAGACCCATCCACGGGGAAGAGAAGCATTAGGAACCAGTTCGATGGGACAGTCATAATTCTGATGTGGAGGCAACGTCTCAGCCTCTCGTTTGCAGAAGATATACGCAAAACTGGCATACTGAGATGGTAGACCGGAGAGTGATTGAGACAGAGGGGGCATAACAGGACGGACTTGAGACAGGCAATGGCTATGGCATCTGGAGCCCCATTGAAGAACTTCTCCGGAACTCCAGTCAAGAAGCGGGGCGTGTAGGCGGAGCCATGGCAGACCCAGCAGGATAGGATTGATAGCTTTAGGTAATACCAGGAAAGTGATCTGCTCTGAGTGACGAGCTCTGACCCATAGTGTCAACGGCTCTGTTATGAGCATAATCGGATCGGGCAATGGTAGATTATTCACAGAGGCAACAGCTTGGGGTCTCTCCAGACGGACTGTGGGTAGACGTAAACGATCCACTAGATCCTCTGGATGAAATTAGCAGCCGCTACAGAGTCAAGATAGGCGGAGGAAGGATGTGACGTCTCTCCAGAGACGATGGCCACAGGAATCGAAAATTTGGGAGAGGTTTTAACGTTTGGAGACGTTCCACCTAGAGTTGCCTCTCCAACCAACGCTAGGTACTGGAGTTTCCCGGTTTCTGTGGGCATTGGCGCACAAAATGACCCTTAAGACCACAATACATACATAGTCCAGAGGAGCGTCTGCACTGCTTCTCCTGTTCAGATAACCGGACTCTGTGTACCTGCATGGGTTCTTCAGGTAGCGCACTAGGGGAAGGCAATAGTGGTCTCTGGACCGAGGGTGCTGGTCTGCGGACCCGGCTCTCCTGTCGAACCTCTTGAGTGCGCTCCCGGATTCTCATATCAACCCGAGTGGCTAAAAGGATGAGGACATCAAAGGTAGAAGGAAGGTCGCGGGCTGCCAGTTCGTCCTTGATATGAGAGGACAGTCCCTGCCAGAGGGTCGCCACCAGTGCCTCATTGTTCCATGCCAGCTCGGCTGCCAGGGTACGGAAGGAGATAGCATACTCCCCTACTGTGGAACCCTCTTGCTTGAGGGAAAAAAGAGTAGCTGTGGCAGAGGATGTTCGACCCGGCTCCTCGAACACGGCACGAAAGGACTGCAGGAACAAGGCTAGGTCTGAGGATGCAGGTCCTTGTTGCTCCAAGAATGGGTTCGCCCATGCGAGGGCCTTGCCAGCAAGAAGGGAGATGATAAATGCTACCGTAGCTTCCTCGGAGGGGAAGAGATGAGCCCGTAGCCTAAAATGAACCGTGCATTGATTAATAAATCCTCTACATGCTCTGGGATCACTGTCGTAGCGAGGAGGAAGAGGCAGAGGAACTGTGGATCCGGAACAAACATGAGGAGCAACGGGCAGTGGCACAGCAACAGCCTCAGGAGGAAGAACCGGAGGTGGAACAGTGAGTAGATCCAGACGGACGAAGATAGCATTCACAGCCTCAAGGAGTTGATCCTGACGTGTACGTCATGCATCTCCGTCTGTATCATCTGGACTGCGGTCTTGGGCTGGCCAGTGGGTTCCATGGCCTGAGCGTACTGTCACGGTCACAGGGTATGTGGACCCACTAGGCCGCTCCGCTGTAGCGGAGAGGCAGCTGTCCGGGTCACAGTCTATACAAAAGTCAGTAGTAGATAGTAACGCTTGGGTACCTGAACTAGTCCAGACGGAGGCTGTGGCTTCAGCACGGATGAAGGCCGGTGCAGCAGGTAGCGCCAGATGTGGCGGGCAGTATCCGATGTGGCAGAAGACTCTGGATGTGGCTGAAGATACTGGACGTGGCAGAAGACACTGGACATGGCAGAAGACACTGGACGTGGCAAACGACAGCAGGTGCAGTAGACACGACTCCAACACTAGTAGGCACAGGTAACAACTGGAATGGGAAACACTAAGGGACCATTTGCAAGACAGACTGGTATAAACTAACAACGCTCAGGCAAGGATCATAAGGGCTGGGGCCTACTTATAGACCAGGACATCATGGGCCGTTGATGATGATGATTTCATGATGTGCCGGGCACGAGCGTGCGCATGCACCCTACTGGACACAGCAGAACGGAGCGAAAGTGAGCGCTGGCGTCTCCTAGGAAGGAGATGGAGACCAGCGCTCATAGATCCATTGCTGCGGGCGTCGGGATGGCCATGGACGCTACACAGTCACTCTTCATTGAAGTGAATAGAGTTCTCTGAGTGATCCACCGATCACATTTTTATTTAACACCTCATCTAAGACAAAGGATTCTAAGGGGTTTTCTGTAGCTGTCAGTGCCACCTACATCTCACAAAGTCCAGAACCTCCACCCGAGTCATTACTTGTACCTACACAGGTGATTTAGAGGACTCTTCTTCACTCGCTAAATGTCTATATATATGTCTATATATATATATATATATATATATATATATATATATATATATATATAGAAGGGCTGTGTCTTTGACTGTTAAAGGGGTTGTCCAGTTTATAAAACACATTTTCCTATATCCTATTAAGGAATTCTGAGTTAAAGGGGTTTTCCCAACATCATAAATGATCACCTAGACACAGGATAGGTGATAATTTTTTTGATCACTGGGGGCCCCACTGCTAGGACCTCCACCAATCATGGAAATGGTGTCCTAAACCCCAGTTCCTCCTCACTGCTCAACTGCCTTGAGGAGGACAACTAGTGGAGCAGCGGTCGAGCATGCATGCTGCCGCTCCATTCAATGTCTGTGGGAATGACGGAAACGGCCGAGTATAGCACTTGTCTGTTTTCGGCATTCTCATATTCAAGCTGCTTTAGGTTTCAAGATTTTCGGTAAAAAAACTTTTAATAGAGTGGAGAGTGGTTGCAAAGAGCGTTTCTCGCTCTATATGACCTGTCCTGTCCTGCATTACACAGACAACACATTGATATGAATAGACACTGTGTAATACTTCCTGTCCCCACAGGATATGACATCAATATTTGATGGATGAAAGTCCCCCCTCTGGGACCAGCGCTAATCTCCAAAATGGGGGTCCTGTCCAATCAGGTGAGAGACCAGAGGTGGAACCTGCATCTATAAGACATTTATGACATCCTGTGGATATGCCTTAAATGTCTATGATGAGAATGCCATAAATGCTTAATAAGGATATGCCATAAATGTCTGGGTTTTGAATACCCCTTTAAGATGGGAATACCCCTTTAAAAAAAAAAGAAAATTCCAGCCAATAATGTCGGCAAAAGAACCCCGTAAACCAACCAAAATGGCTGCCCGTATCGTAAGAAAGTTACTTTTAACCTAACAAAATATCCGCCATATCACGATCCATGTAATCCTACCAATTCTTAAAAATATTTTTTTCAAACATTATCATATATATCCGGAATCAAATCCAACCCGATAAAAGTGTGATTAGTCTGACAATATCTAGATAAAGTCTGTCCTGAATGGTAACGAGCGCGATAATGAACCGGCGCGGACAATTTGGCGAATATAAGAGGTACGGTTGACAGACGGTCAAACATTGAAGAGCTTTTCTCTTCTCCCATAAACCATAACATGCTTAATCTATTAGCATGGAATGAATGTCCTACGCAACCTTCACGTTTTTTTAACTTCCAGGCAATACCCCATTACACATGAAGAGCGCGGCTGATGAACGCAGTTTTTCTATCGTGTTGGCATCAACAAAAGACAGCCAAAATATTTTGGCAGCTGACAAACTTGTAATTTGGAAATGTGCGTCCTCCCTGGGCTCATTCTGACTCAGATGAGTAGGCTGATAACCTGAGCTTGTGTCAAGCAAGCTGATAAAAACACTTCTAGAGAAGTAGCAGAGCCGCGTTTGTCAATGTAGCAGCGCTGAGTTTGTCATATGTCAAAACTCATGGTGATATTACAATGTGTTATCTTTTATTTTCCATAGGACTGCAGGTTAACAGATATCATTATCTAAAAGCATACCTTGAGCCAATTAAAAAAAAAAAAAAGTTGTACAGATGTAGCCATCTTTATCTTGACTCTGATAACTTGCTGCTGCGTGATATCACACCACAAAAGCCATTGAAAAAGTCAAAATAAGGGATCTAGCCATTGTTTATTTAATGCGTTAAAAGTCAAGATAAAGAGGGCTACATCTGTATTTACCTCCTGGGCGTGTACCTCATAAGGCAGGGGCGTAACAAGTAATCATGGAGCCTCATTGGTAGGGGCTTCACTTAGCAATGACCATTATCAGCCCCTCGGATGGTGAATAGCAGCTCAGAAAAAAAAAAAAAATCTTATACTTATCCGGAATTCTGTTTCTTCGTCCAGCCCGGCCTCCTGGGATAGCGTTTCATTCCATGTGAGCGCCGCAGCCAATCACAGGCCCTGTGTGAACAGAGCCTTACATTTTCACTATAAATTACATTATGTGGCCATTATCGCCAAAATTCAGGAACTGCGTGAAGCACAATATGGTAAAACACTGCCCTGGCCCGCGAAACAACAGTCAGACTATAGTGCCCCATAGACTGTGCTAGAGTGCCCCCATCAATAGCACCAGATAGCCCCTGTTAAATGTGTCAGACTAACCTCATAAAAAATACCCCCATGGTCACTATTAGCAGTGCCAATGTGCCACCGTGAATAGTGCAAGAGCGCCCTAGCATTGGGAGGGTTGACTGCTACAGTAGGTTGTGGGCCCTGTATAATATCATGTACACACTGTAGAGTACGTTACCATTTATTACTGAATTACTCTATAATTTATCATTTGTAAGGATGTAGACCCCTACACATGTTCTTCTCAGGGGCCTCCATTGACCTTAAACCGGCCTTCGGAGATGGGATCCTAATAACTCAAGATAATGAAGACAACCCCGGTCCATAAGTCCTTTTAGGGCATATGGGCATCCTCGTAGGAGGTCCCTCCTCCGGACCCCACCCTTCCTCTATGAGCCAATGGCTGTGGTGGGTTTGATTCATTTGAATGGCTGCCATGTAATAATAGACGTCTGACTGGCCCCGATCCCAGTGACGGCCGCACCGGCTCCCATATGAGAGGGTTTGACTATAATGGAAAGGCCACTTTAAGTTTAGATTTCCGCACCTCAAAAACAGACACCATAAAATGTATGTATACAGCTGGCAAGGACGTAAGTCCATCATCTCTCCTTGAATTTCAATTTTAGGTACTAATGAAAATCAAATATCGCACAACAACCTCTTGTGGAAACGTCACTGTCCGCGGCGTAAATTACAAAAACAAGTCCGGATCTGTCGTCTTATCATCTGCATCGCACAGAAAGTTGATTTGTGAATAAATGAAACTCCTATCCCTGTGATTGCAGGGAGCGAAGCGCCGGAGACCAGGACGACAGACGGGAATGAGATGTCTCTGATTTAACCGGAGTCGTTACGTAATCTCAGTAAGTTCAACCTGAGCGCCGGTGTGTTATAATTGTCCATGTAAATTACCTTCTATTCCAGATACAATATCGCTTTTGCACTGAGGCGGCGACTTGGATCTGCTCGGATGGAGAATTATACTGTTTGCAATTGTGGAAAATGTTAAACAGACCTTTTAGGTGTCAGAAAAGGTCAGCACCATCACGAATAATCAGGAAAATGCAGCCTCTAATGGAAACAGGCTACAAGAGTCGAGAAAAAAAAAATAAGTTTGATTACAAGTCAATGACATTACAATCAAGGACAATTTTTCCTTTCTTTTCTTTTTCATCTGCAATAGATATTGCCTTTTTATTAGCCCTGTTGGGTCAGGGCCCTCACCCCTTTAGTTTAAAGGGGTTGCCCACAAATGGACAACTGATGACCTATCCATCAGTATATGATCAGTATATGATTGATCCGACACCTGGACCCCGCACCGATCAGCTGCTCCTGTGGATAGGTCATCAGTTGCCCGTGCATGGACAACCCCTTTAAGGGGTTGTCTACTTTGCGCAATCCTTTTTTGGATGGATTTCCCACGGAAATAAGCTGATCCCTGGGTGTCCCATTGTTGGGACCACCCAGAGATCAATCAGCTGTAATCTGTAGTGAAACATGGCAATAAGTGTTCAATTCTCTACAGTACCACCTATAGAGTGGATCCCCCTTTCTGCATCATTATCCATAAGCCAAAGGAGAGAGCAACTCTAAAAAAATAATTTGTTTCTCTGGAGGACTCAGCATTTCTATGCATTACAAAGGCAGCCTATTGACATCAATGGAGATGGTGTAATGCTTCATTTGCCCTGTGGTGGTGCTGCAGTGGAATTGAACACCTGATTCTCGGTTTTCCCACAGATTACAATTGATCTCTTGAGAAACCGGCAGCAGGACAACCTGTGATCATCTTAATATCGGGGATCCTTGTAACAAAAAAGGATTGTCTAGTCTGGACAACCTCTTAAAGGGAATGTGTCGCTAGAAAAAAATTTTTTATTTTTTTTAGTTAAACAGTTAGTGTATAGGTGATTAAACATTGTTCTAATTTTTTTATTTTTTTTCACGAGTCAGGAAATATTATAAATTAGATTCTAATTTATAATATTTCCCAGCGCTGGTCACTAGATGGAGCAATTCCCAAAATTGCAGCATTGCATGTGGTAAAGCAACCACATTGCTTTATGCTGCAAAATTTGGGAATACTCACTCGCTCTAGTAAGCTCTCAGAACCCCCCCTCCTTTATCCTGGCTAGTGCCGGGAGAAACGAGGGGATTGAACGGTCAAACCTCTTACACTGTGTGTCACCATTTTTTGAGCTAACACACAGTGTAGTAGGTTAACATACAGTAGTAAACACACACTGAAACACGAACATACATAGAAATAACTTACCTGCGCCTGCCGCCGCCGCTCCCTCCGGTCCGTCCGCTCCGTCTGCTACCGCCGCTCCAAGTGCACAAGTCCGGAAGCCGCGTCCGGAAGTAGTAATCTTACTGTCCGGCCGCGACTTCCGGTCCACAGGAAAATGGCGCCGGACGTCGCACAGTTCAACATGGACTGTATGGGAGTGGCGCATGCGCCGTTCCCACACAGACGGCGTACAGCATACTGTATGGAACGGGCCCCGTTCGCATTCACTATGGGACTGTAGCTGCCGTATTCCATGTCTGTATGTGTCGTTAATCGACACATACAGAGATGGAAAAAAAATGGCAGCCCCCATAGGGAAGAAAAAGTGAAAAAATAAAAAAAAGTAAAACACAAACACACAAATAAATTAAATTTTTTTTTAATAACACACTAAAGTCAAATTGATGTAAAATTATTTTTTTTTCGTGACACTCGTCCTTTAACGATTATCAGTTTAGTAATTATGTTTCTACAATGATCCAACAAGCTGACGACTTAATTGATACATAACACTTTTTTTTTTCAGTTGTTACAGATTACACGTGGAAATTGTGGTATTAAATCAATTATTTATGAAAAAATACATGAGCAGGGGCCATCATCTAAATGATATTTGTAATAATTGGAACAATTTTCCATGGCGACAATCACTCTCATTGTGGCAGATATCTTGCATTGTATGTGCCTTTTAAGAAGAGCAAAAATACATTTAAAAGTATAACAAAGCTGCTTGGATCAGGAGCAATTCTACAGTAGAATCTCCCCTAAAGAGTTGGAAAGCACTAGAGGGACTCAAGATTCCTACTAAAAACAATGGAGACCCTAGAAACCCAATCTGTAGCTCAGAGTATCTCAGCTCCGGGGGTGTAACTATAGGCAGTGCAGAAGTAGCAGTTGCACCTTTGGCAATTACTAATGCACTGACAATGATTTAATCATCTCTGGAAATAATCTATATATGACCTAAGGGGGAACTCGAGTATAGGAGTTGCTGAGCTTTTGGAAATGCTAAACAGTGGGAGTCGGGCCTCTGCGGCAGCAATTTATATAGCTCTGTGTCTAAATTGTAAATGAGTCAGCTCTCTCTTCCCCTATATCAGCAGGCAATCTCAGCACAATCTTAAGCAGCCCCAATCCACAGAGGAACTACATCCAGCCACATGTTATCTGATATTTCTCACTATGTCTCTGAAATTTCTTAAATGTGTTAATCATCAACTCTTAAACTGGTTAAACATTAGAGAATTCGGACAGTCAAATTAGATCATTTCCTGATGACCAGACTCCTTTTTGTGACACGAACGAAAGAGAACAGAGGGTGACCAAAGAAGAAATCTGTGTATAAGTTGATATGCCGTGTTGGATTTTTTCAGTTGTCATTGGCTAAACCCGTAAAGTTGTTTCTGCCAACTATGCAGACGTCCAGGTCACAGATCAAGGCAGAGATTGATTCGTGATTTTTTTATTGGCATCCAGAATGACCTTTACTGACCGACCATGAATGATTTGTCATTCAGATATCTGCTGTTCGAAATCTGTAGTGTATGTGCAGCATAACTTCCCTTAGAACGACAGTCACTTGTAGGTCCTTTCCATAGAAGCAGTCTTTTAGCACCATCCCATCCATTGTTAACATTGAGCATATATACTACAGACTTGGCAAAATGTATTTCAGGATTTAAGCCCAGAAACCCTTGTGACCTGGGCAGTAGCTCTTCTTGTTGAGCTACTGGTGCTGCTGGACAGCTCCAATGCAGCATCTGTTGTTTAGGTTTTCTTGGTTCTTGCCTCTTGATTTTTTGCCTTGATTACATGATTAGTCTCATCCTTTATAAGCCTGGCCCTTGCACTTTGTACTTGCCGGACTATTGAACTAACTGTATCTAGTTTACTTCATTTTTTGTCTTGCAGGCCGCAATAAAGCACATAAGAGATCAAACATAGTAAAAGTCAGCAATGCAAACTATGCGACATGTGTATCAAACTTGGATTGTTTCCCGACCACGTCTCTACCTTAGGCTACAAACTGTTGCCGCTTATCTGTGTACCGATACTGGACTGTTACTTGACTACTTATGCTATTATAACCCACCTTCCAGATTGTTTCAGTCAGTGTTCTCTGAATATGCTTCCAGTCCTTGACATGGTAGGTAAGTAAGATACCCACTTCGGGTGTAATGCTAAGAATGGTAAGGACTGGGGGAGGGGGGACACTTTCTAATTATCCCTTCCAAAGCTTTGTTTATTTTGTTCCTTATTATTTTTATACTGATCTATTCCACAGAGAAATTACCTCACATCTCCCCCAATTTCATTGAAAGCCAATTGACCCATCATGATGTTTTTGCAGTGTAGGTGGAAACCAGGAAACCTAAATAAAACTGTTGCAAACATAGAGAGAACATGCAACCTCCATGCAGATGTTACCGTAGTCCAAAAATTTCTGAGGACCCCGGGCCTGAAAGGAAACCACTCTAGTCACCAAACTACCACCATGAACTTTACTTTCCTAGGCATTTCTGTTCCGATGTATATGATTGGCACAATGTATGTTACTGGATGCTCTACGAATATATTCTTTTTTTTCGGCAGCTAATTTATAGAAATTTAAGAACAGTTGGAGCAGTGAGGGCAAGGTCAGACTGGCCCACCAGAGCACCGGAGGATCCTCAGTTTGGTCCAACCCGTGGCACAACGATGGGTTCCTAATACAACAAGGCTCCAAAGGTCCAGCCAAAGAGTAAGTGGGGCTAATTGGATAATGTAGCTGTGGAAGGGGTGGTTGGTGTTTTTACCAAAAGCACATTGCCCCAGACCTGATCCCTGTGGTCCTTTAGTACCAGATATTCCCTTTAAGGTAACATAAATAGTGTTCTGTATTTTAAAAAATATTCTAGACTTTTTTCTCCCCCCCGGTAGAACCAATTGTTTATCCACATCCACCATCTGGGCGTAGCCTTTGTCTCTACGCAGAATATTCCTGGCTCGTCTTCTTCCTATGTTTTCTTTTTTTTTTCCTCCTCTACGCTCAATGCTCTATGTGTTCTATCCGTCCAAGCTTCCATCTGTAGTCACCGTATTGCATGTGATTTCGTCTGGGCCGGCTTCCAATCTCTGTTAGCGATTGTTTTATCATCATTTCGGCTGATTCCAGAGATGTGAACACGGGGAGTGATTAAAGAAAAATAATCTTGCTTTTTATTTTCACTGCTTTAAACGTGCCGGGCGCTCGATGGAACATTTGACTGCGTGATCGGCTGACTTCTCCTCAGTAAGGTGACACTGCCGGTTACAATTTGTAGATTTGTTCAATATCACCCACAGCTGAGGAACGTGACCAAATAAATAACATGTCAACAGATTCAGTTCCAAAGTAAAGGAAATAATTTGATTAAAAATGGATCGACGTAGCTTAAGTCTAACCGTAACCACCGATCCGACAGATAATTCCATTCGCAAACTTCACACGTCTGAGAAAAAAAACGTATATTTTAGCAACTGTATAAATGCAGAAGTCAGGTGTAGTCAGGCAACCTGTGCCAATTAACCCCTTCCCTCCGCAGCCATTTTTCAGAATTATAGTTTTTCCTCCCCACATTCCAAAAGCCAAGCATTTTTCATTTTTCCGTCGATATGGCCGTGTTAGGCCCCATGCACAGGACCGTAAAAAATCTCCATAATTGCTGACCCAATACAGTCCGCAATTACGGACCCGCCCGGTTCTATTGACCACGCACACCTTTCCGTATTGCAACGGATAGGTGTCCGTGCCGTAGACCGTACCGGGAATTATGGAGCATGTCCTACAATTTGTTTTTTACGGGCCATGCTCCCATACTTCGTATGGGAGCACAGCCCGAAAATGCGGCACGTCGTGCTGGCAAATCGTGGGCCGTGATTACGGGCACGGTCGTGTGCATGGGGCCTTAGGGCTTGTTTTTTGAGGGACGAGAAACAGGAAGAATTTCTTTGTAGGGTGGAATGGGAAAAAATAAAAACAGTGATTCCAACATTGTTAAAATAAAAGTTACATTTTTACGGGGTTGACCGTGTGGTAAAATTGACATGTTAACTGTATTTTGTAGGTAAATATTATTACTGCGATACCAAATTTATATCGTTTTGTTTT